>NC_140579.1:431241650-431404150 GCF_964204655.1 Triturus cristatus | reverse complement strand
GTCCACCGTGGCTCGGGGAGGCTCTCCCTGGCCTGGCTAGGGTTCGGAAGCTGGGTCCGGGTCCGGGGCTTGTGCTCCGTCCCAGTGTCCCAGGGAGAGGGAGCCCCCCATCCTGCAAGCAAGCCGAGGGTCCGTGCGCTGGGGAAGGGTGTCCACCGGGGCCCAGGGAGGCTATCCCCAGCCTGGCTAGGGTTCTGAAGCTGGGAACGGGCCCGGGGCTCGTGCTCCATCCGGCGGGCCCCGGGGTGCGTGAGCCCCCCGTCCTGCAAGACAGCCGAGGGTCTGGGTGCTGGAGACAGGGGTCCACCGGGGCCCAGGGAGGCTCTCTCCGGCCTGGCTGCTATCAGAAGCAGGGACCGGGCCGGTGTGCAGGAGTGGCTGGCTTTATCTGCTACGCTGACGGAGCGTAGTTTTCTGCCCACCCCTAATTTTAACCTGACGGTGTTAAGTGCAAAGACCTTTGCCCACTGCAAAATTGAATTGAAACAAATTATGCACAAGCAAAAAATAACGCCATCAGAGACAGTGATTATAGAAACTCAGAACGGTTATAAGAGACTTGATTCTATAGATCCGGAACGAAGAAATTTTACAGACCGCCTCAGTATCTTACATGATCGATATAATGATGTGACAACACTGTCTGTTTTATTTAGCTATGCATTTATTGCTTGCTCTATTTTTTATGCAATGGTGTTTATTAACTAAGCATATTATAAATATCTCTTACTATCCCGATTAATTTCCACCCCCCAAAGCCAGGCAATCGGGACACCTCTCGCAGTTGATCTCCCAGCCACAGGGGGGTTCTGCCAGTCAATTTGTTTGTCCACCCCAGGAACCTGTTCGCCTCCCTGCAGCACTGGACCACCACCCTAGTATGTGCAGGCCACTCTTTCCCTACTCTCCGAGCATAGAGCAAGTGCTCACAGTTAACCTTAGGCATTGCCAGTCTGTCCACTCTATAGGCCGGTTCGGAGCTGTCTGCATACACCCAGTCATTTACTACTTGAAGCTGGGAGGCCCAGTAGTACAGTCGCATGTCCGGGAGTGCCAGGCCCCAATCATATACCCCCCTAGTAAGTTTGTTGAGTGCTATTCTGGGAGCCCCACCATTCCGGAGCAGTGCCCGCACTGCCTGCGAGATACCCGGGAATACTCCCTGGGGGACAGGGTACCGTGTATTTTGTAGGATATACAGCAGCCTTGGCAGGGCGAGCATCTTAAATAGTGCTGCTCGGCCCATGAGAGAAAGCGGGAGGGATCTCCAATGACTGACATCGGCCCCAAGGCGCGCCAACTGGGGTTCAAGGTTTTTATGAAAAAGTTTCCCCACATCCCTGGTTATGTAAACCCCTAAATATTTAAAGCCATCCGTAGCGACGGTGGATGGACATCTAGTAGGGACCCGTGGGGGGGACCCGACAGAGGAGAGATCACCGACTTCTCCCAATTGATAGTGTATCCGGAATAGCTGCCGAACAGTTCAAAAAGATGTAGTGCCTGCGCTATCGAATGGTATGGCCTCGCCATGTATAGTATGATATCATCAGCGTATAGAGAAATACGCTCCTCCCAGTCATCTATCAGAGACAGGCCCCAAAAAGACCCTTTCCTCCTGATCCATAGTACCAATGGCTCCAAGGCCAAGGCAAACAAGAGAGGAGACAAGGGGCAGCCCTGTCTGGTACCTCTCTTAAGGGAGAACACCGTCCCATTCACTCTAACCCAGGCCATCGGTTGTTCGTATAGGAGACGCACCCATGCACAGAAGGTTGTGCCAAAGCCAAATTTCTGAAGCACCATAAATTAGTAAGGCCATTCAATACTATCAAATGCCATTGATGCATCCAATGACATCAATGCCATCTGCGTATCTCTGACATCCTCCGTCATATATAACACTCTGTAGAGACGTCGCCGGTTGTGACGGGTGCTCCTACGGGGCATGAACCCAGATTGGTCCATATGGACCAAGTCTGGAAGGACCTGTCCGCCAAGGCCTTGGCCAGAACCTTGGCCTCCACATTGATAAGAGAGATGAGCAGTGCGAGGAGCAGTGGTCCGGTAGCTTCCCGGCTTTGTGAATAACCACTATCGTAGCTTCCCGTTGATCGGGGGGGGAGCGTACCCATCTCTCTAGCTTCCGAGAACATCTGAATAAGGGGTTTGATGATGACGTTTGCCTGTCTCTTATAGATTTCTATCGGGAGCCCGTTGGGCCCAGGTGCTTTTCCGGATTGTAGTTAATTAAGGGCTTTACTAATTTCCACTTTTGTGAGGTCCGCGTCGAGGCGGTCACTCTGCTCACGGGACAGATGCGACAACCGGAAATCCTGCAGGAATTCAGCAGTCCCCCTCAGTTCTAGCGCACACTGGTGAATACACCCTTTCAAAACGGGACGCGAACGCCTCCGCTATGGCCATACTGTTGGATACTGGGGACCCTGACTCGTCGATCACCTGCGCTACCCATGAGCACTCCCTATCTCGCCGCTCTAGCCAGGCCAGCAACTTACCGAGGAGGCTGTACCGGCCTCCCCTTCCAGTTGCTCAATATCTTGTTCAATTTGGCTGATCAGCAGGCTTTCCTCCTCCTTTTGGGCACCAATCAATGCCTGTGCCTGCCTTCTCAACACCGTTTTGTAGGCTTCCCACAGCATTACGTGGGAGTCCACCGAGTCCTGGTTTTCCTCAAAATAGATAAGCGAGCCCTCTCGGAGTTTGTCGCCTATAGACTGATCATGAAGACGCCACAGGTCTATCCTCGGGAAGGAGGCCCTGTTGATGAACGAGCCCTGGAGTGTGACCTCGCCAAGATGCGGGAGTCAGTAAAGGCTCCCTTCTGGTCGGAGCGAGCGAAGAAATAGTCAAGCCCGGAAGATGTTGTATGTCGGGCTGAGTAAAAGGTGTATTGCCTACTGGTTGGGTGGTGTTCACGCCACAGGTCACTAAGGCCCATCGCTGTGACAAAGCCCCCCAGGCCCGCTCCCCTCTGTATCCAGACCCATCCCCTGACCGGTCCATATCAGCAGTCATTACCGCATTTATGTCGACCCCCAACAGGAGAAGCCACTGGGGAAGATCCACCAGGAAGGAGCCCAGCTGTGGAAGCATAGATGGGTGTAGGCCTGGCGGCATATAACAGGAACAGAAGACTACTGTGCGGCCCTCCCACTTCACCGCAGCAGCGACAAGGCAGCCCGCATCGTCGGACCATGTGCCCAGCAGGACCGCTGGCATGGCGTTACGGATTAGGTTGCCCACCCCCCTGGAGCCTGACGTGAACCCTGAATGAACAACCAATTTATAACCAAAGCGGTCAAGGGCTTTACATCTGTTCCCAGACAAGAGGACCACATCTGGAGCATGTCTTTTAAGGTATTGTAGGATTAGAGTCCTCTTGAGTTTGTTACCCAGCCCGTTCACATTCCACGTCCATGTGATACACTTTGTTTGGGAACCGATTACAAAGAGAGTTGACAGTATCGGACCGGTGATAGGACCTTTTGTGTTATCGGACAGAACACCACGTGCTAAAGGACAGTATTGGACTTGAGCATAACATACAAACCCCTGAAACCAACCCCCCCCCCACTCTCCAACACCCCCCACCCTGCCTCCCTGCTAGATGGTTTATGAACATGCAGAGTGCCTGTTGCCCCATTACATCCCAACACAACATGTAAGAGGAAACATGAACTTGCAGTCAGCCAGAAGAATTATACAAAACTAACGAATGTCCCATCCCCATGAACTTTTTGGTGTTAGGGCAATCCAGTGGGATGTTACGATGGCCAACCCTCTGTTGAGGTCGCCCCCCCGTTAAAGTAGTGCACCTCCCATGGTTTCCAACACTGAAGTAGCTACATAGGAATCCAACAGTTCTCACCTAGAGAGGCTCCGCATGCTTTCATCACCCCCCTTTCCAACTATACCTCTACATTCGTCGAAATCTCTGGGCTTGGGAAAAGAAATACCATTCAGTCTCAGTGGCCTCACAACCCCAAATTACTTCACGCCTCTCTTCTCGGGGCCCTGATTGCCCACTGTGGGTCTCTCGGTGTTGTCAGAGTCCTGCTCATTAGGTCGCTGGTTCGATCTCTGGGGGTTTCCCTTTTTTCCAAAAGTCTACCAACTCTCCAACCAGTCGTTGGCCTCCTCCGGTGATTCAAAGAAATAGGCCTTGGGTCCAGCCATGATTTTGAGTCGTGCAGGGAAGAGCATCATGTATTTCACCGCTTGTTCCCTGAGGGCTCTCTTCACTCCCTCGAAGGATCGACGCTGGACGTGCAAGGTGAAGTCCGGGAAGAATCGAATCGTGGCATTCTCAAGGCCAAGGTCTCCTGTCGACCGCGCCGCCTGCAGGATGGCGTCCCAGTCTCGAAAATTCAGAATGCGGGCAATGATGGTGCGTGGGGGGCCCCTGGCTTAGGCCTACCTAACAGCACCCAGCGAGCGTGATCAACTGAGAAAAAATTGGATAAACATTTGGGTTTTAGATGGTTCAATATCAGATCTTCGATGAACTAGTCCACGGCCGGCCCCTCCAGTCCTTCCGGAACCCCCACCACGCGGATGTTGTTGCGCCTGGCCCGCCCTTCTTGATCCTCAAGCCTGGCGAAGATGTCAGCCTGGTTTCTGGTGAGTGCCGCCACTTTTTCTTCCAGCTTTTGGATTTTCGACTATAAGCCTCCAATGCCCGATTCTGCCGCTGCCACTTTGTCGGACATTTTTCTGAAATCCGCCCTTAGGAGGTTGACCTCCTCTGTCACAGAGTCTAGTTTGGGCTCTAATGCTCCCCTGAGGTCACGAATCGCTGCCATTATGTCTCTCAGGGATGGGTCAGGCCAGTGGCTTCCGGATCCTCCTGTTGGCTCCCACCTGGAGCCCCGTCGTCCTTGTCCATGTCGCTGTCTATCTGGTTGGTCTGTCCGTGGCCCAGTGGTCTGTTGAGGCCCATGTCCCTGGCTAGCCCCAGGCAAGATGCGACAGTAGGAGGGACCTCTCAGGCGAACAGGTGCAGCTTAGCTATGAAGGTGAGAAACCGGGTCTCCAACCACTCTTCTGGCCCGGTCGCCACCCCAGGGCAGCGTATGTGCGGCAGGCAGCCCCTCTGGGCTAGTCCCCGTCTCACCAGATGCCTCCTCTAACGACTTTAGTCACTGCCCACAGCACGCAATGTGAAGAGCACAAGGCGCTCCCTCCTCGGAGCACAGTTCGCTCTCTCCGGTATTTCCAGGCCTCTCGGGCAAACGAATACAGTTCATCTGTGAGGGAAGAAACAAAGTCTCCAACTCCTCCTCTGGCCCGGTTGCCACCCCAGATCAGCGTGCGTGCAGCCGGCAGCCCCCTCAGGGCTAGTCCCGGTCACACCAAGTGCCTCCTCCAACAACGTTAGACACTGCCCACAGCTCACAATACGAAGAGCACCAGGCCCTTCCTCTACCGATCACTGCTCACTCTTCCCGGTAGTTCCAGGCCTCTGGAGAATCCCAGGCCCGTGCTGGTTCTCGCTCCCAAGCGGGGGGGGGGGCCCCGATGTTGCGGTCAGCCGGATCAATTTCCACTTCGTGAGACGGGCCCGATCCACCCCCCTGAGCAGGATTGTCGATTGTGCCGGCACTTCCTTCGCAGCCGGCCCCGCTGATTTAGGCCGCCTGCTGCCATCAGCCGTCTCTCGCGGTCACGCCGCGCCAAGCCTGCACTCACCAGGCAGTCTGCAGAGTCGCCTCCCGGAGCGCGCGGTGTATTCTCACAACCGCTGCCTGCCGACGGTCCGGGATGGAGCGATATGCAGGCGGGCCTCCAGGCCAGTGTCCATGGCCTAAGATTCCGGTCGCTGCGGCGTCAGGGCGCCATTTTGTTGGTGAAGGGGGGGAGCTTCGCCACACAAAGCTTTCCGGCGCGAGCAGTCAAAGGCGGCTGCTCCAAGCGTCAAGCGTCCTCGGTGGACCCCCGTTCTCTGTGCAGCAGATCTCTGGATTTTCGTCCCGAATTGCCTTCGGATGATGACGGATGGCGGTTTTATGCACTGACCGCTAGCGGAGCTCTAGCAACCTGCGGCCATCTTCCGCGGCTGCAAGCCACCCCCCCTAGCATAAATGTTTTATGCCACGCCCTTAATTCTATCGGCCACACCGCTTTGAGAGACTCCCCCCTCATTTTTTTCATCCCACTTAAAGCCCTGACTGTCGCCATATTGAATGTCTGTCGTTGAACGATCTACCCTAAGTATTTGATCCCTCACTGGGTAGGAGGAGCGTGTGACTACTATGCCCCTGAGGCACGCCCAGAGCATCTCTCCGTTCCCTGCAGCCTCTTTATGCTGATAAGGTAGTTCTCATCTTTTGACAAGATTTTCTGACAGAGGAGTCAACGGAAGTCCTCCTTTCACTGCACATTGTCTCTACAGGACCTGTTTTCGGGGTCTTTACATCATTTATCCATAAGTTGTTTGACCTGAGTTTCCAGAGAGATGATAGAGGTGTTTGCCACTTGATTGGAGCCTCAAAGAGATTGCTGTAACTGCTCTGCAGCATCTTTTCTCATTCACAGATTGTGCATGTCGTTTTTAGGTCGCGCCTGGCGTAGCTGCGCGCATGCGCAGTCTCGCCTGGCGAGATTTTATGTTATGAGGAATTTTCTGTAAGGGGCATTAAGCCCCGCCCCTCTTTTCCATTGGCCGGCGTCACCGTTTATGCTAAACGGTGGCCAGCCATTGGAAAAGAGGTGTCGGTGACGTCTTTGCTTGGCTTTCTGAGCCGTCCCATTTGGACGGCCTCGCCTGCTTTGCGTTCATCGCAAAAGGTTTCTTATCTTTATGGGGCTAAACACATGCCCCATAAAGACAAGAAACCTTTTAACAGGCGAGGCCGTCCAAGTGGCTCGGCAGAAAAAGCCGAGCAAATACGTCATGGCGTGCGCTTGTTTAACGAATTGAGCCCTTGGCCGTGTCCGTGTGTTTTTTAACATCTTCTGGATCCCAATTTCTCGTGCATACCTTCAGTCGCCTTGTGCTGTGTTTTGTATGCGCTTTGTGTAATATTTCGGCTTTCAATGTGTATTTTGGAATGTCTAAAAGCACCCAGTGTCCGCCCAGTGTGGCCCTCCTGTGTGGCGCTCACAGCCACGAGCAGCTTCTTTCCTTTGCAGTTACATGGCAGGCTCACACTCTGAAAGTTGGTGTTTTAAATGGGCGCGACCTGCAGACCGGGGAGAGTTACGAACACGGGTTTGTGGACCCCCCCCACCCATTAGCACCTACCATGCATGGGGGATGGGGGCGGGGGTCATCTCCCTCATGTACAGGAATGCCCTGAACTCATGAGGGCTCTGGCGTTAAGCGATGCAAGGCTCACTGGTAGACATCAGGCGCTGCGTCAGAATTGCTGCTGGTCGTGCTTATATAAGAGTTCGGGCTTTCCTGCAGATTTCCGGTCAATATGAGGATTGTTGTACATTGTGGGCAGTGGGGCTGGCAGAGTGAGTGGTGCTGCGATGCGGTCTCACATTCCAAAACTGTCCGGTCCTCGGCACTGCCCGGAGCTCACATCTTCCCTTCAGAGTGAGCGGTGCGGGATTCCCATCTCACATTCCACCACTGTCCGTTCCTCGGCACTGGCTGCCCGGTGCTCACGGTTCCTTCTCAAGCTAGGGGTGCCGGCACTGCCCGCTATCTCTCCAGCACTGCCCTAGCAGGGGGCTAAACTCCTCCAGCAGAGAGAGAGACGTGGGGTCCCTGCACATCGCCGAAGCCCCCGTCTTCAGAGAGAGGGTTGTCTAGCTCACACTAACAGTTCTGCCCACGGACAGCACTGTGCGTCCCCCGGCATCCTTCACACCTCTTGCTCCGGGCACAATTTTGATAGCTGATAGGGACAGAGGCAATTGGCACCACCTAAGTGCGGCCAGGTGCCAGGCATGCCCTGGCACACAGTGGCTTGTGATGATGGGGCTGTTTGTGAACCTGTACACTCCTCGTGCACGCGAAACACTGCCCACCGCACACAGCCTGGATGTAGTATCCTCGTAGGCTATGCCGCCCTGCATGTGTCCCCCCACAGGCACACCGCGTAGCCACCGCATAGACGAGGACCACTTCTAGGCACACCAGAGCATCACGAGCGCAAGGGGGTTCGGATTCGCACACAGATACCCTTGGATTCGCACGTGCATCAGGACATGGTGCAAGCGCACATGTGTAAATAGATGATGTTTTCACAGCTCAGCAGTGCATGGGAAGGTGCAGACAAACACCTAAATGGATGGCACTAACAGACACACAAGGGCAAACGCTGGCAGGATGATGGCACGGACAGAAACACAGACAGGCACAGAGATGGAGGCCATTCATAGACATTCATAGACTGACGTGAGCACTCCCAGGCACACTGATGGCATGGGCAGGCACATGAAAAAGCACACAGGTGGTGCCACGCGCGGGCGCACCATGGCACTACAGGTTCACGAGGGTGTGGCCAGGCACACAGCTAAGCAGGTAAAGTGGTAATCAGGGTATGAAGGGATCCTAAAAAGACGCAGGGCACCACAGAGACACACGGAGGACACACACCGACATACCGATTCCGTCTACATAGGAGGTACAGACAGCGCGACAGCACGGAGACGCACAGGAGGAAGACGAGAGCAGTACGGATACAGGGTGATCACTCACAGAGGGTACAGACCGGTAGATTCGTGATGGGTACCGACGGCAGCACTGATTGAGGGCAGTGGCTGGCGCATAGGGGGCACAGGCGCAGTGAGGGGCGTCAACTGCGAGCACTTGAAGGGCGCGTTCAGACAGGTACAGGGAACACACGAACGGTCATAGTGACAGACAGGCACAAGTATACATAGGACCAGGGCCGGGTGGAGGGCAAGAGTGGGCACATGGAGGGAGGGCACGGAAGGGCACGGACGGGCACGTAGAGCGAAGGCGCCTGGAGGGAAGGCGCCTACTGGCACATATAATGAAGGAAAGGGAAGGTGCACAGAAAGAAGGAACCGACAGGAACACAGAAAGAATGAACCGACAGGCACACAGAAAGTAGGAACGGACAGGTACACAGAAAGAAAAACGGACAGGTATACGCAGTGAATGCACAGGCAGACACATAGAACGGAGACCTCCAACAGGCAGGCTTATAGAGTGATAGCATGGACAAGTGCATACAGTGAATGCACGGACAGTAACAGAGAAGGAAGACTCCGACAGGCAGGTATGTAGGGTGATAGCAAGGACAGGTGCATGCAGTGAATGCACGGACAGTCACAGAGAAGGGAGACCCCAACAGGCAGGTATGTAGGGTGATAGCAAGGACAGGTGCATGCAGTGAATGCACGGACAGTCACAGAGAAGGGAGACCCCGACAGGCAGGTATGTAGGGTGATAGCAAGGACAGGTGCATGCAGTGAATGCACGGACAGTCACAGAGAAGGGAGACCCCAACAGGCAGGTATGTAGGGTGATAGCAAGGACAGGTGCATGCAGTGAATGCACGGACAGTCACAGAGAAGGGAGACCCCGACAGGCAGGTATGTAGGGTGATAGCAAGGACAGGTGCATGCAGTGAATGCACGGACAGTCACAGAGAAGGGAGACCCCGACAGGCAGGTATGTAGGGTGATAGCAAGGACAGGTGCATGCAGTGAATGCACGGACAGTCACAGAGAAGGGAGACTCCGACAGGCAGGTATGTAGGGTGATAGCAAGGACAGGTGCATGCAGTGAATGCACGGACAGTCACAGAGAAGGGAGACTCCGACAGGCAGGTATGTAGGGTGATAGCAAGGACAGGTGCATGCAGTGAATGCACGGACAGTCACAGAGAAGGGAGACTCCGACAGGCAGGTATGTAGGGTGATAGCAAGGACAGGTGCATGCAGTGAATGCACGGACAGTCACAGAGAAGGGAGACCCCGACAGGCAGGTATGTAGGGTGATAGCAAGGACAGGTGCATGCAGTGAATGCACGGACAGTCACAGAGAAGGGAGACCCCGACAGGCAGGTATGTAGGGTGATAGCAAGGACAGGTGCATGCAGTGAATGCACGGACAGTCACAGAGAAGGGAGACTCCGACAGGCAGGTATGTAGGGTGATAGCAAGGACAGGTGCATGCAGTGAATGCACGGACAGTCACAGAGAAGGGAGACTCCGACAGGCAGGTATGTAGGGTGATAGCAAGGACAGGTGCATGCAGTGAATGCACGGACAGTCACAGAGAAGGGAGACTCTGACAGGCAGGTATGTAGGGTGATAGCAAGGACAGGTGCATGCAGTGAATGCACGGACAGTCACAGAGAAGGGAGACTCCGACAGGCAGGTATGTAGGGTGATAGCAAGGACAGGTGCATGCAGTGAATGCACGGACAGTCACAGAGAAGGGAGACTCCGACAGGCAGGTATGTAGGGTGATAGCAAGGACAGGTGCATGCAGTGAATGCACGGACAGTCACAGAGAAGGGAGACTCCGACAGGCAGGTATGTAGGGTGATAGCAAGGACAGGTGCATGCAGTGAATGCACGGACAGTCACAGAGAAGGGGGCCCCCAACAGGCAGGTATGTAGGGTGATAGCAAGGACAGGTGCATGCAGTGAATGCACGGACAGTCACAGAGAAGGGAGACCCCGACAGGCAGGTATGTAGGGTGATAGCAAGGACAGGTGCATGCAGTGAATGCACGGACAGTCACAGAGAAGGGGGCCCCCAACAGGCAGGTATGTAGGGTGATAGCAAGGACAGGTGCATGCAGTGAATGCACGGACAGTCACAGAGAAGGGAGACTCCGACAGGCAGGTATGTAGGGTGATAGCAAGGACAGGTGCATGCAGTGAATGCACGGACAGTCACAGAGAAGGGAGACTCCGACAGGCAGGTATGTAGGGTGATAGCAAGGACAGGTGCATGCAGTGAATGCACGGACAGTCACAGAGAAGGGAGACTCCGACAGTCAGGTATGTAGGGTGATAGCAAGGACAGGTGCATGCAGTGAATGCACGGACAGTCACAGAGAAGGGAGACTCCGACAGGCAGGTATGTAGGGTGATAGCAAGGACAGGTGCATGCAGTGAATGCACGGACAGTCACAGAGAAGGGAGACTCCGACAGGCAGGTATGTAGGGTGATAGCAAGGACAGGTGCATGCAGTGAATGCACGGATAGTCACAGAGAAGGGAGACCCCAACAGGCAGGTATGTAGGGTGATAGCAAGGACAGGTGCATGCAGTGAATGCACGGACAGTCACAGAGAAGGGAGACTCCGACAGGCAGGTATGTAGGGTGATAGCAAGGACAGGTGCATGCAGTGAATGCACGGACAGTCACAGAGAAGGGAGACTCCGACAGGCAGGTATGTAGGGTGATAGCAAGGACAGGTGCATGCAGTGAATGCACGGACAGTCACAGAGAAGGGAGACTCCGACAGGCAGGTATGTAGGGTGATAGCAAGGACAGGTGCATGCAGTGAATGCACGGATAGTCACAGAGAAGGGAGACCCCAACAGGCAGGTATGTAGGGTGATAGCAAGGACAGGTGCATGCAGTGAATGCACGGACAGTCACAGAGAAGGGAGACTCCGACAGGCAGGTATGTAGGGTGATAGCAAGGACAGGTGCATGCAGTGAATGCACGGATAGTCACAGAGAAGGGAGACCCCAACAGGCAGGTATGTAGGGTGATAGCAAGGACAGGTGCATGCAGTGAATGCACGGATAGTCACAGAGAAGGGGGCCCCCAACAGGCAGGCAGATATAGAAATAACATGGACACTGGTGTATGCAGTGAATATACGGACAGTCCCGGAGAAAGCACGTCAGGTGCATGGAGTGAAGGCACCAACAGGTAAACAGAAGACAGGGCAGGCATTTGAGAGAACGGACAAGCTGAAAAGGGGAGATCATTGGGAAGCGGACAAAAAGCACAGACGGGCATTTGAGGGGCACAAGGTCAGAGGCACCCAGACAAATACGGGCCTACAGAGGGTGCAGCCCGGCACTGCCAGCCGGCCAAAGTGTACCATCTGCCAGGACCGTCAGCCCACTTAGGGGTAGTATTGGGGGTACCCGTCTTCTGAGGATATGTCAGCCATATAATATACAATCCGTCTCCCCTGGGACTGACGCCAAAGTACCTATCTGGCCCCTGTGCAGGGGGCACTACTGAGGCGACTGCCTGGCACCTCGCTGCCCCCTGAAGCAAGTGCACATAAGCGCACTGTTATGCCCTGGGGTGGCTGGCTATGAGTGTGCACCCCACGAGACACAGCACATTCCACTGTGGCACCCAGCCGCGAGGGTGCCCGTCTTCCTGCCCGGGATGGGGTGTGCCAGTCACACACTCAGAGTGAAGGTACCCAGCCGCGAGGGTGCCCGTCTTCCTGCCCGGGGTGGGGTGTGTCAGTTACACACTTAGAGTACGCTATCCAGCCAACCAGATTGAAGGCACCCAGCCGCGAGGGTGCCCATCTTTCTGGCCGGGGGTGGGGTGCGCTATTCAGACACTCAGAGTGAAGGCCTCGTCAACGCGGCCCGTGTGTCCCCTTCTGCCGCGCCCTCAGTGGCCTCCGCTCCCAGTGCCACCCACAGACACCGAAAACACGAGTAAACAAGCATTTGCAATGCAATAGGTCTCGCAGTTACGCAAGTTTGAGCTATTGGCATTGTAAATGGGTATGCCTTTTATTTTGGTATTGGTTTTTAAAACATAAATAAAATACATTGTAATTTACAATGGCAATAGCTTAAGCTTGTTTTTAGGTTTGGCTTACCGATGGCCTTAGTTATCTGAAATACCTAATTACATAATTTCTTCAAACTGCTACAATAAGAACTACAGAGACAGGGTTGTTCACGTTAACCTCCTTCAGCCATGGGCTTTCATAGTTTGCCACTATTCGGATGGGCTGTTCGTAGAGTCTGTAGTATTTCATGGATAGTTACATTGTCCCGTTTGTATTCTGATTTAGCTTTTGGTCATGGAGCTTCAAGTAGTAATTTTGTTAGATTGCAGATGTAAGATGATCTGTACCTTCTAAGTGAGAACCAGAGTGCATTCTTTGATGTACTTATTTTGCCGACATAATTGTTTCATTGCTGATTTATAGCTGTTTTGATTGGGAGATTCATGTTGTTTGGATACTGTGGCCTGTCATAAAGAAACAGTGGTATTCACTAGTCAGCATTGCACTTTCATGTGTTTTACTTTACTGTCATGGAAAAAGAATGTTGAATTTACAGCTTATTTTGTTCACAGATTAAACACCATTTGTCAGAAATATCTACCATGCAATATTTTGCTGAGTATGCATTTCAAGTCCACCTCCAGCAATGTAAATTTGATCTTTTATCTTTTGTTTGTAGCATTTGTCTTTGAGGGTATAGCTTTACTCTGTTAATGCAGAATAGGGGCCCTACTCTCAGCTTCATTATTGTTTTAGCCTGAGAACCTGCTTCATTATGGGACTTGTTTTATACACACACAGACACCCAACTGTTACCAAACACTCCTCTGCACAAAAAAGTCCAGTGGGCTTTTGCAATGTTTGCTTATTTGTTTTTCATGTTTCATCTTGAAATCATTTCTGAGTTAATTAAGTCTATATTCCTGCACAGGATTTTCTCTTAAGATATCAGCATGGCATCCAAGTCTGTATTGCATTATTGTTGTACATAGCTTTGCTTACATCATTGTAAAGTGATTTTTATTTTTTTACTGCTGTTCTGGCGCATAAGAAACAGTCATCTTTGACACGTGTGTATATGTGTGTGTGTGTGTATATATGTATATATATACATATAACTATGAAAAGGTGTAAATGCATATGTCAACTGAAGGCGAGAAAGAGGAGGGTTGTGAAAGAGAGAATGTAGGGTGTACGGGAGATTAAGTTGTTTGGCAAGTGCAAGAGTATTTGTGAGAAGAAAACAAGTTGGTGACTGTAAACTTAATTTAAGGTATAAGATTGTAACAATACCCTTCTAGGAAGAGAAGGGTTTCAGTGTGTGAGAGAGAATGCGTGTAAGAGAACCTGTTTATTGGAATAGTGTGTGGGACAGAATGTAGGCTCTTAAACAGGTGTGAGAAGAATGTAAATTAAAAAAGCATTTGCAATGCAATAGGTCTCGCATTTGCGAGAGTTTGAGCTATTGGCATTGTAAATGACAATGCCTTTTATTTATGCATTTGAAAACATTTAAGCTGCGCGTAAACAAGAACTTTGTACTTATAGTCCTTGCTTATGAGAAGGAAAGCTGGCAGTCACTTTTACTGCCAGCCTTGCTTCTCTTAAGCAAGGACTATACGTAAAAAGTGCGTGTTTATGCACCGCTTGCAGGTTTTCAAAACAAATGATTAAAAGGCATTGTCATTTACAATGCCAATAGCTCCAAATCTCGCAAATGCGAGACCTATTGCATTGCAAATGCTTGTTAATTTTGGTGATTTCGTAAGACATTCTGCCAGAGATTTGTCCAATTCCTTTTTGAGATCTGCGAGACATGACTGCAAATCCTCCTTGGATAGTGGTGAATTATCTCTATTTACTATGTCGTGATCAGGGATATCATCTTTGTAGTCACCTGCTGTCGGATATGTTGCACCTGTACACAGTATGTATGAACATAACTTACTGTGTTCAGTTTCCTTCCCCAGCGTCAACTTATGGGCTAACTGTTACCTTGGTGAATCGCAGAGAGGGCGCGTCCCCGCCTGCTGGTGCACAGGTTATACGTTCAACTGGTCCTCATCTCCCACAGAAGCCTTAAAAGACCAACCTTGCTGCTTCTCAGCCTAATGATGCGATGATTCAAGCATAAGTCTGTCTCTCTGCTGTGCCTGGGCCCCACTTAGGTAAACCTTCAATCTGTTTCGGGGCAGCCGTAACTAATGTACCCACTAGGTGCCAGGACCCATCCACTGGAGAGCGCTACCAACCGGCCCGAGCTTCGGACTTCTGGCCTCCAGAGAAATACATTACTGGTGTTGGCTCCACTTTCCTAGTCACCTTGCGCTTCAACTGTCACTCACTGATTGTGGCGCACTAAGCACTGCCGATTACTGTGTCCTTTTGTTGAGAGTATTGCGGGCGGCAAGCCAGTCCGGCAGTACAAGGCATCAGGAGTTTCCCTGGGAGGCTGGAAGGGTGGGGGCGGTTTTGCAGCAGTGGGGACCGGTTTTGTTACTGGGGGCAGTGCTGCAACATCTACCCCAGTAACAAAAGCAGCGAGCAGGCGTTTCCAGTCTCCCAGGGGCTCTCACAGAAGCCAAGCAGGCGAAGGCAGGCCCCCTAACCAGAGCTGCGTGGCTTAACTCTTGACACAAAGCAGTCTCCATCTTACCATCTTCCAAGCTGGGTCGCCCTGCAGGGCTCAGGTGGCCCACCAGCCCCAGTATCTGGCCCCTGCCGACAGCAATCTACTGCATAGTTGGTATCTTGAGGTCAAATTGTACTTTGTTGCATCACCTCAGAAGGGTTACTCCGGTGTTATCTTGACTCCACCACAAGAGAACACTCTTCTTCACATGACACACAGTGATCGAAGCCTACATATCACTTGTTTGTGACTGCAAAACTTGTGATAGATTCTATGTTGAAATGCCCATTCACTCTAACAGAACATGAATGGTACCACAACATCAGGAGTTACTTAGGGAACAGCTGACCCACTTAACTCGGACTGAATGCAGCATGTTTACACCAAGGTGGTAGGCGGTCCTGGATTACATGGAAAATGATGACACACACAAACCCTAGCTTGCCTTCCTTCGAATGAGGGCATTAAATCGATAAAACTAACTGACAAACTGAATACTTAAAAAGGTAATTTAAAAGAAGAAACAGGCTACGGTAAAAAAAAAAAAAAAAGAGAAAGATTTGATGATGTGACATTGCACCTAGTGTTGAAGATACGAGAGGGCAGGGAAATAAAAGTTAAGTTACTTGAAAAACCCAAAACAATATAATACATGGCAGAAAATACACAAAATTGGATTGGAGGTGTTGAACCAAAATTTCAAATATATGTCTTTCATTTACAAGGTTTACGTTTGGATGAGGCTTCCTTAAGGAACAATTGTTCTGACTGTTAGTCGATACTATTCCGCAACTCTATTTTTTTGCGAGGAAGCAGGAAGGAGCTGCGTGTGTGGCCCACCGGGAAATCCTACAGAGCCGGCTTTAGCGCTGGTGGCGCCAGGTGCTACAATCATTTTTGGTGCCCCCACACTCCATGACAACCTCTGCGGATTCTCTCACTACCACCGGGCAAACGGGCATCTCATTGCTCCAATCATAAGTTATTGCTCAACACATCGCCCCCTTGAGGTCAGCACCAGGCGCGCAACGCCCATAGGGCGGAAAGGGCTACAACCCCTGTTATATTCTCCAAATTGGTCATTGTGATTTTACATATGCATTTGTTGAGATGCTTTGGAATGCTGACCGCTTCCTAGCAACCTGTCTTCTCTGTGTGGTGAGCGGAATGTAGGGGACAGAGAGGAGAAGGCAGTTGCAGAGGAAGGTGGCTAGTGCTTCCAGGGGTCGCTCCTGTGATCTGAATAAACCATCTAAAACCTACTGAAGAGTGTGGTCTCCTCAAAACTGGCGACGAGGATGGGATGCACTATATAAAGTAAGGGACACAAGCGCAAGAGGTTTCATTACAACGAAATCTTGTGGAGGAACATGCTTCGAGTGTGAGTGACCCCTGGACTATTTTTTTTTGATTATGACACAAGCTGACACGGTGTCCATCTAGCCAACCTAGTATCTGTCGTTACCATACTCGATCTGGGTGCAGCAGTTCGTGTTTCTTCATCCCTGCTTAAAGGGAATTGGCACTTATTATTTGAAATTTGTGTCTGGGCGTTTTGAGGACTGAAGCGGTAACTATGCATATGCAGTGTTTTCTCATTTGGAAGGTTCATGAGAACGCATGGAACGTGCTGTGATGTGACCAAGTCTGTGGGCCAAAGTTTGTTTTCAATCATAGTATACGGTTGGAAAACGGAAAGTACGTACGCCTACCTGGTCTGCCGCTCAGTTTAAACATCGCCATTCTCGAAGACGCTGCATCGCGGACACGCTGTGTGACGCACGACCTCTGTGTTGTGCAAGGCGTTCCGAGCGTTCGACATCCACGCAATACGTGCCGCCATATTGAAGTAGGCACGTATCTGAATCAAATGCAATATTGATGACACGTATGCCTCTGCAACCCGGAAGTGTGCCGCCAATGTGTTTAAAGTGTGCGGTCTAGACTTGTATTGCTCCCTACCACACGCGCATCAGGAAGTGCTGAATTCAAGCTTTCAGCGTTTTTTTTTAATTGTTTATTGTCCATTCCAACCTTCTTCGGTGACACACTCATCAATACCAGTGTGTCACATTCTACACAGTGTGTAAGTAGCCACTGTCATTTTCGATATTCGAGACATCATTGGCCTGTTTTGTATTCACAGCATAGCCAATCAAGAAGCCACATCTTGGACAGGAATGGTTCATCATTAAATATGCAGCAGGTGCGGCGTTTGTTTTAAGTGAGTCATCAATAGTGACATAAGCACATTACACATTAGTGCATACCAGTGCAACAAGGACAGAAATGACGACGCAAACAATTCCAGCACCACCATTTTTTTTGCAAAATCCTGGTCAGCCATGTATGATGTGGGAACATTGGAAAGAGACTTTCGAGACATATTTAGAAGCTATAGGGGGTGATGTGTATGTCTCAAAAAGGAAGTTAGCAATTTTGAAACAATTTTTAGGGTTAGAAGGTAGAAATGTGTTAAAAACGTTACCTTTGGTAGAAGCTAGCATTATTGAAGTGAACACAGATGACGAAGCGGGTGGGGATAGTAATATCGATGTATATGATATTGCGCTGAAAGCTTTGGAAGAGAATTTCGGAAAAAAAGTGAGTGTGGTGGTTGAAAGGCACAAATTTTTTTCTCGTGCACAATTATCTGAAGAAAACATTGAGCAGTTTGTTGCTAATTTAAGGATGTTAGCTGTCACTTGTAAGTTTAACGACATGAGGGATGATCTGATTAGGGATCAATTGATTAACAGAATGTCGAATCTCAAGATTCAAGAAAAATTGTTAAACTTAAAAGATCCTTCTTTAGATAAAACATTATCTGTTGCTAAAAGAATGGAAAATACATCTAGATACGTTAAAGAACTTAACTCGTTATCTAAAAAAGTTGCACATGATGAAACTGTACATAACATAAAAGGAAGTTTTAAAAAACCGGTTGAGAAAACGGTTCTAGAGAAAAAGCACGATGTAGTAAAAACCAAGCCAAGAGTTTGTTTTAGGTGTGGCAGTTCTAAGCACACAGCTGATGCCAGTCATTGTCCTGCAGCTAAAAGCAGATGTTACAAGTGTAGAAGATTTGGGCATTTTGCTAGATGGTGCAAAAGCTCTGTACCTGTGGTAGTCTCTAAGGCCGTTAACATGGTGAATGAAACAGATAATTCTGAGAAGGAGGAAACTTCATTCGATAGTGATGATGACAATGTAGAAGTGATGGTCATAGAGTCAAACCAAGTTCTTAAGTGTGAGGCTAGCAAGAATGATAGTTATTGTCCTCCAAAATGTACAATTAGAATCAAAGGCAAAGATGTGCAAGTCTGGGCTGACTCGTGCTCCCCATTCACTATCGTAGACAAATTTGTATGGGAAAACTTGGGAGGAAAACTGGAGGATTTACAACCCACTGATGTCATCCCAGAGGGATATTGTGGCGAAAAATTACCAGTTGTGGGTTATGCTGAAACTGAAATGTGTTTTCTTAATAGGAAAACTACAGCTAAATTGTATGTAGTACACAAGGGTAGATCACTTTTAGGCTGGAGAGAACAAAGAGCTCTTGACATAATATTAAATCCTAATCATCCACAACAGGTACTATTAACATCCACAGGGAACACAACTGACTGGGTCACCAGGTTTCCTGAATTATTCAGTAAAAAATTAGGATGTTTAAAAAAATTTAAACATCGAATTATTTTGAAAACTGATGCCATTCCCAAGGTGCATAAAGTTAGGAACGTTCCGTTCATATTAAGAGACAAGCTTAAGGATGAATTACAAAGACTTTGTAAGGACAAAGTAATTGAGCCCATTGAGGCATCCGAATGGTTAAGTCCGATAGTTTTGGCCAGGAAACCTAACGGAAATATTAGAATGTGTATTGACTTGAGGGACCTGAACGAAAACATTTGGATAGATCGACACCCTCTTCCTCGTATCAATGAAATGTTAACAAGAGTAAAGGGAGGTACACATTTCAGCACGTTGGATTTATCCAACGCATATCACCAGGTATTATTACATGAAGATTCAAGACATGTCACATCATTCATTACACCAGAGGGTGCTTTTCAATTCATTCGCATGCCATTTGGTCTGGCATCGGCTTCGGCCGTATTTCAAAGGGTGATGCAGTCTATATTAGCTGGGCTGCAAAACGTTTTAGTGTTCCAAGATGACGTTTTAGTTTGGGGGTGTGATAAGACCAGTCATGACAAAATTTTAGAACGAGTCCTTAGGAAACTTTTGGAGTCTGGGCTCACCATTGCTTTAGAAAAATGCAAATTTGGTGTAAGTGAGGTTGAGTATTTAGGCCACACTTTGACATGCGATGGAGTTAAACCTAAACGAAGTTTGGTTGAGGCTATAGAAAGAGCACCTGCTCCCAGTGACAAAGACCAACTTAGATCGTTCCTTGGACTTGCTGAATATTACTCAAAATTCGTACATCATTTTTCTGAAAAAGTACACGAATTAAGGAAATTAATGAAAAAGGATGCCAAATTTGAGTGGTCTGAAGCATGCCAACAGAACTTTGATGATATCAGAAAAGATATTTCCAAAGCGGTTACCTTGAAACCTTTTGATCCAGAAGATCAAACCATCATTTCCACTGATGCAAGCAATCAGGGTTTAGGTGCAGTACTAAGTCAGATACATAATGGCAAGGAAAGAGTTGTGGCTTTTGCTTCCCGCACTTTAAAAGGTGCAGAGCACACATATTCAACCATTGAAAAAGAGGCTTTAGCATGCTGGTGGGGAATACAATATTTTCGAATTTTCGTGTGGGGAACTAGATTTAAATTATACACGGACCACAAACCTTTGGTGGATCTTTTTTCCACCAGAGGAGCAGGAAAGGCTACTTCCAGAATAGCTAAGTGGTTATATCGTCTTCAGGAATACACTTTTGAAATTAAATATATTCCTGGCGCAAGGAACATAAATGCCGATTGTATATCTAGGTTACCCTTAGATGATATACAAGACGAAGAGGATGATGAATGGATGGTAGCGGAAGTAAAAGATGTTTGCAGTGCTATCAGTGAAGAGGACTGGAGGGAGGCTCTTGATAAAGATGAAGTATTAATCAAAATCAAGAGTGTTCTAAACCGTGAACAAGGGTGGAGACTACATAAAGGGTTAGAGTCCTTCAAATTAATTTGGTCAGAGTTAAATGTAGTAAATGAGTTACTTTGGAGAGGTAGTAGGTTGGTAGTACCCGTGACATTAAGAGAAACATTATTAAACATCATGCACGAAGGTCATGGTGGGATGTCCGCCATGAAAAGGAGAGTGAGGGAGGATTTTTGGTGGCCTGGCATGGACATACAAATTGAGCGATATGTTCGTGATTGCATTGCCTGTGCATGCAGTGACAAGACCCATTCCTCCCAGGAGACCACTATTGTGTCATCAGCCATACCTAAGGGTCCTTGGGACAAATTGGCGATTGATATATGTGGACCTTTTGATGTTTTAAATGTGACTGAAAGATTTGCCATAGTGATGGTTGATTATTTCTCTAAGTGGCCAGAAGTAGCTTTTGTGAAAGAGGTTAAGTCCAGTAATGTCATTTCATTCTGTGAGGACATATTTAGAAGGGAGGGGTGCCCTGCTGAGATTGTCACAGATAATGGTCCTCAATTTATCTCAGAGGAATTTGAAAAATTCCTTGTCAGGTGGGGAATCAAACACACCAGAACACCTGTGTATCATCCAAGGGGAAATGGGCTTGTGGAACGTTTTAACAGAGTGTTGGTGGAATGTATACAATTAGCGTGCATGAGTGGTGAATGTTGGAGGCGACAGGTAAAAGACATGTTATGGTCGTATCGCACTACCCCTCATTCGGTAACTAAAGAGACACCTTTTTCGTTACTCAAGGGCAGAGTACCATGTTCTGTAGCTGTTCCAGCCTGGATGAACAAAGCTGGGAAATACGAGGCAGACATAAAAAAGGTACAGCACAGAGTAGAAGAATACCAAAAGGCATATTGTCATAGGCACAATAAAAATATCATAAAGCACAAGCGTTCGTTCAAGCAAGGAATGTTTGTAAGAGTATGGTTAGGTGACAGATCTAGGAAGGGTTGTTCCAAGTGGTCTAGTCCCAAAGAGGTTGTACTTGTGAAAGGAAACAGTTTGAAGCTGTCAGACGGTAATTGGTGGAACACCAGAAAAGTATCACCATGTTCTGATACCGAAAGAATGGCATCATCTAAAGGTCACCATGATGTTGTCACTAGTAAACCTGTTTCTGATTTAGGGGATGTACCTGCAAATAGAATTAGTTCTGGGCGTATACGTGTATTGCCAAAAAAATATGAGGATTATATATGTTCGTAATATATTGTATCATTATATTATTTATTTTCTTTTTGTTGAAATGTTCTTCAAAAGGGAGATGTGTTATATTCTCCAAATTGGTCATTGTGATTTTACATATGCATTTGTTGAGATGCTTTGGAATGCTGACCGCTTCCTAGCAACCTGTCTTCTCTGTGTGGTGAGTGGAATGTAGGGGACAGAGAGGAGAAGGCAGTTGCAGAGGAAGGTGGCTAGTGCTTCCAGGGGTCGCTCCTGTGATCTGAATAAACCATCTAAAACCTACTGAAGAGTGTGGTCTCCTCAAAAACCCCCACCCCCCCCAGGTTTTTTTTCTCGTTCCAGTACCCCTTCGGCCCCCACTCTGCCTATTCCTTATATTTGGATTTTACTTTTACTGCCGTAGTTTTAGAATGCATTTGATTAAGAGAAATATAAAGTAGGGATGCCAAAAGAAAAATACCAGCAATTTGTTTTTTAGTGTCTTGACACTAAATAGGATTATAAATAAAATCCTATGTATTCATTTGTAATGTGACTTTTCTGTCTTTATTCCCTTTAATTATCAGTCATGGATCATTCAGGCAGCACTAGAACACAATTAAAAATGCGTTATATTTAGATTTGCTGTTCCAAGTATGCCCAGATAAGTGCTGAAAATAGGCTTTATGTGACTGCTTATTTTTGTAATGTCTGGGACATCAATATAATGAGCTGGCAACCCTAATCACAAGACTGGAAGTTTGTTGCAGGATGAGCACAATATTTATTTTCCCAAACCTCGATTCCTTAACTGGGCCGGACTGGGAACGCAAACCGGCCTTGGCAACTGAGTCGGACCAGCCGTGGAGGAGGGGGTGGGGCTAGGGGGGGTGCGCGTGGAAAGCACTGCAGCTGCTTTTGGAACAGGGGGCTGCTATTGCAGCACTGCTGCAAAACCCGCTCCCTGTACCAAAACCAGCCCCCACCCTTACGGCCTACCGAGAAAACCCCTGATGCCTGCTACGGCCAGTCCAGCCCTGCCCCAGAATAGTGCCATAATAGCAAAAGTTTAACTGATATCTGAAATCCTACGCCCACCCTCAATAACATGCTGAGTTACTTCAAGTGTCTGGGAATGCACCCTGCGTTAAGACAACTCACTCCTCAGTCTTGCCCGTCACTTTTAAACAAACCCTGCACTCGAAGTGATCACAATGCACTCGAAGTGATCACCATGCACACACGCCATTCATCCTGCACTCACAATGACCACACAGCACTTATGCCACTCGCCATGAACTAACACCATTCTCCCTCCACTTACCCTACGGTCACATGAGCACACCGCTCACACTGCACTCACAGTGATTACTATGCACTCACAATACACTTGCGCTGGTCATCCTGTATCTCACCCTGAAGTCACACGCGCACACCACTCACTCTGCACTCATGGGACACTTCACTCACCTGTCCCCCTCACTGCTCACTCTGCAATCTCACTCAAACAAGCCCATCACTAACCATACATTTATTCGTCCCACTCTGCACTTACATCCGCACCCAAATTTATATGGTCACCTCACTCACGCTGCAGTCAATCCTCTCACCCTCTTCTCACACTGTTGCATCGCTCACTGTGCACTCACATGGGCACTCCTGTCACCCACACAGCGCAGAGGGTTAAATTGCCTGCTACAAAGAACGTGTACCATGCGGATCACAGAACTGAGTGAGTAAACTACGAGTAGCGCTATAAAAAAATGAAATGTTCGTCAGCAAGGGCCTATAGAGAGATGAGGTATATTGTTGGCGAGTGGCAGTGAGGGAATTCATGGAGAAGGAGGAAGTGGGGGAGGGGCGCCAAGAAAACACTGTTGCACCATGCGCGATCAGTGCTGAGCTGGGAGTCTTAGCCCCCAGATGGGCTGTTATAAAACCCCACTTTATTTAATGCCACATCCAGTAGCAGCACTAGCAGTCCTGTGACCTCACCAAGGAAGGCCCACATCTAACCCCATGAAACACTGCACCGCCCCTGTACGAGTCACAGTGACGGACCTTGCAGCACAATCTACGCATAACACACAGATTACCACAGCAGTGACTGACAGTACCACAGGGTGGCTGTGCAGTGCGGCGTGGGTGGTCGGAACGTATAGTGTCAGGCAGGGGGAGGCTAGAAGCACCCTCGCAAGACCGTGGTGTTGACTGAAACAGAGCAATTTAAAGGCAGCAGGAAGAGCAGCTTTCGGAGCCGAATTCAGTGCCCTGCTCAATTTAGACACACATGCTCCTGTCCCAGAGCCGCCCTGAAAACCTCATAGGAACCCTGATTCATTTAGAACTTGAACATAGCGCTGCTGTATTACAGTGCGACCGCAGTCACTACCTGCTTCACCCTGGCTTAATCGCGAATGTGGTCAAGGTGCTAAAAATGCGTAACTAATGCATTTGGTGTTATTGCCAGAGTCGCAGACTTAGAAATAGGGACCCTGGTTCAAGTCCTGGATTTGGCTCATCATCCTGTGATTCCAGATAAATAATTTAATCTCCCCATCCCTATAAGCAATGAGTGGTGACATTGTGTAATGTAATTGGTGCTCATGTAAAGCACTCGTGTACCTTCAGATCGTGTCTCCTATATGGACCATACGCTTTCTATCCGTTCATATTCCTAAATATCACTAAACCAGTGACATAAATAACACATCTGCTTTGTGAGAACAATATTGTCTCTACTGCAATTTATTATCCAACTCTCGTCTTAACCACCCTCTTTCTTTGTCACCAGCTCACCTCCCAAGTGTACACACAGACTAGTACATTTTGTGGCACCAGATTTTCACAAAAATGTAACTCAATATACAAGTGCACTGTGCAAACAGGAGTATCTGCTCTAATGTGCTCTCGCCACCTCATCTTCATCATCAGCTCATCTTCGAGGTCTACAGATTTGTACTTGAGTGCCTCAGACTGTCGCAGGTATTGACTCAGATTACAACAAGAACACAACTAGTGTACTGTGTGGGCAAAAACACCTCTTTGTAATTTTTTGCCTTCTTCATTACCCCCTTGTATTTGTCACTGTCGTTTCTTCTAGGTGTATTGGCTTATACGTTTTCACCCATTATGTTGACTTGTTATGCATTTATGAAATAAATACATATGACTCTCTTCCTGGAAGTGAGCATGCTACATTCTAATTACAGGTGTATGTATGACCTATTTCTATGAAGCAGAAGTTATTTCTTGAACAGGGCAAAATAAATCTCTCCCAGTTACTCCTGCGACCTATTTAGTGTTATGCCTGACCTGTTTCGCGTTACACGTTATTCAGGTCGTCTCCTTCTTATCGAAATTGAAATGTTATCATTGACCGTCAGAGGCAATTGGAACACTTAAGGACAGTCGCACAAAGCAAATGTGCGCCTTCATCAAAAGCAATTCTGAATTACCTTCGGGTCGCGTTCCCACTCTAAACACTAACACTCTTTAAAGTGCAGAGTGACTCTGCACTTCAAAGAGTGTTATTGTTTATAGAGTGAGAACTCAGACTGGTGCAAAAAATGTTTCTCACTCTGAAGCTACAGGCCCTGCCACGAGTGAAGCATACACACTGAGTGCCAGCACTGGGCTTAGCTTCAAAAACATAACAATAGAAATTTTTCCGACGCTAGGCCCTGCTGGCACACAGTGTGTATATTGCTCAGAGGTGCGTGGAACTGACAGGGCCCAGCTTCAGAAACATTTCTATCTACATGTTGTTATATGACATCCCTTTATTAATGTAATAACTGCGCTTTCACAATTGCTTGATTAACCTTCTTGCTTCTCAAATTTGCTTGAAAATGCACCAGTTACCCACTCTTTTTTCAAAAAGTTTTAGGGGGAGAAGCCCCCTGAACCCTCCTAAAGATGTTTGGGTTCACTCGCTGCACTCGCTCGCCACGGTGCACTACGACAGAAAGTTTAACCCTCACCACTATCAAATGTCACCAGCCACCACTGCCTGTGATCCATTTTGTGTTAGGCCTGACCCGTTTCGTGTTACACGTTATTCAGGTATTTCCGCCCACGCATATTTCTCCCTCTTCTCGAAGTTCAAATGTTGGCATGTATGCGAAAGCCAAAGAATGAAGGACTCACATCATTAAAGGACCTTAACACACTAAACCGTCAAGGTCAGGCAAGGTGGAATCTTTTCTGTATTCAAGATCTCGTTGGCAAACTCGCTCACTCATCGCAAAGGTTTCGCTGGAGCGAGATGGTTACCGTGGGGGCTTTATGTTTTGTCGATCACTAATCTGTACTCTCTCTCCTCGTTAATAAAAGAGCAAACAAATACAAATAATAAATCCACAGGGCTTTAAAGGAGCCGTCGCCACAAATGTCCAGCCGTTCACTAAAATCTCTACTTTATTTGTCAATCAGTCTAAATAGCTACCCTTATCCCAGCTACCAAGGGAACACGAGTCGCGGCTTAACACGCAGTGAGAACGAGAATGAACTATCTGCTTTTACGTCCAAAAGAAAAACTGGCTTCAGTAGAAGCATCTCGTGTCGAGGAGGCATCCGGACATCAAGATGCCTTATGGGAGCCTGAATTAAGACCAGCTCCAGGCCACTCTGGTGCTGATAGACTCACATCAGGGCGGGATTATTCTATAACTGCGTTACAAAGTGAATTCCTTATTTTTAATGTTCATGGGTCTAGGCAATGTACTATGTACATGAGTAGCAGATGTACATGAGTAACAAATGTACATGAGTAGCAAATGGGTTTCAACAGTGGTCAAAGGGAGGGGAAAACAGCAGGCGACCTGTGGGCGGAGAGTCAGAGGGCGGGAATTACGCAAGGATTGGGTCAGTGGGCGGAGTCACAAGTGGGGCCAGAAAAGCAAAATATCCCAGTTTTTAGTATTTGTTTTTCATTTGACTGACAAGTTACAGCTTATGTTATTTAATTAAACCAATGAATACACATGTTTATTTAAGGTTTAAAATGAGTTATTGGCATTAAAATACATTCGCAAAGTGGGATACTCTTCCAATAACAGAACTCCTAATAGGTTTAAAAGGGGAATCACAAGCCATTTATCTCCGAGCCATGGAGTTTCTGTCATCAGCACTTCTCCCTTTTTAGACAAGAGCAGTTCAAACATGAATGGCAAAATATTCTAATTGGCAAACGTTTTCACATGATTATGGCTCTGACATATTTGCGACATAAAATCATCTGCTGCAGAATCTACAGAATTTAACCAAAAAATTATTTGAAGCTCAAATGGATCAAAAGTTACTAAAAAATTTGATTTGTGTTGCTGCGAAGTGGAGGGCCCTTTGTAAAGGTTGACTGGCCACCTTTCAGACTGCTGCATTTGTATGTTACATTGGTACTAATGAGGCGAAATCTTTGTAGAGACTCCTAGTATAAGTAACAATGTCAAAATAGTAAAGTATAAGAAAACGTACCGTATTAGCTGCAGTCAACACTGCGACATCATTTTGTCCTGCTTGTCTGCATAATTCCAGTGGCCCTAAAGCAGACATCACATGAAGCAGAGAGGCCGTGAAGTTTGCAAACTTAGTTTGGTGTGGGTGCAAATCCTGCATTGCTGATCCCTGGCGAGTCGCACTACTACTGCTGAAACAAGGCCAATGCAGGTACCAATGGGTGAGGGAGACTGGCCTCAAGGATCCTGGGACCTCGGTGACAAAGTCACCGTTGCACTAGGGAATGCTACTCTGTAGGCCTGTCAGCAAGATTGGAGGTGAACTTCAGTATGGATTGTGGTGGTCAGGCCTTCAAGGTTAACCCACACTCGCTACCACTAGGGTCCATATGCTGGTGCTAAGACACCTGGGCTTCTAACGTCCACCACATTCCCATGCTGAGGTCTAGCATGGGAATGTGCTTTCTCAGAAGAGTGGTCATAAAGGCTGAAACTGGTCCCCCAGTTCCAAATTCAGGAGCTCTGGCCATAGTGCCACATCCTCTCCCCACTGAATATCATACTGCCCCACTGAAAGAAACTTGCACTGCCTTCAGCTACACCCCAATTGTGCCCCCTGGATGTGATTCAATTTAGAATTATGCACTAGACAAGAGTTATAGGCTGCCTGGATAAAAAGTAACAACATTCTGGAAAAAGCAAACACTCATAGGAAGTGCAAGATTATGTAAAGCACGTGAAATGTAAGCAGGAACAACATGGTTACCTTAACACTTTTACACTAATTATTCAGAAATCAATGAGTGTTTTTGCCTGAAAAGTTAAAGACACGACTAAAGGGCCCTAAAGGGAACCGTTTCAATGTCCATTGCGTATATCCTTACAAAAGGTCAAAAGTGTGGTTTAAAAAGACTATATCCCTAAACACAGAGCCGCTGTACATAATAAGGAAAACAGGTGTTTAATGAAGGATATAATCCAGACACACGTGTCTGTAGATGAACAACTTCAACTAATATTCAAGTAAGCACAAACATTGTACTACATATACCATAGTGCTAAGAGGCGAACTGTGCTGTAATGTGAGTCAGTGTGCTCCAAGCCCCTTGCCTTCCAAGTCAAACTCAGCAGCAAATCCTTTCAAGGATAATATTGTGAAAGAAAAGTATAAAATAGTTGTGCCATCAGGAGGGTTAAAAGATGCTTCTGTTCAAGCTGGTATACTATTGCGTTATATGCTGTCACCAAAAAGTGATACAATCATGAAAATGAGGAGCTATGTTTAAGTATGTTGTTTGGGGACCCAGATTAGTGCTCCTCCTTGGGTAAAGCGGAGATAAAGATTTTCACAAAGTTTAAAAAAGGGTAAAAGAAAAAGGCACTACAAAAGCTGGGATAGTAAATGGATCACCATTGCAGTTAGGTGTGGGGCTACAAAGGGAGTCGGCAATTGCTAGTACATTGCTAGTACACCCACTGCATTGTATCATACTGTGCCCAAGTCAAGTGGTACGCCAATCAGGGTTTTGAGGGAGGGTAAGATGAAGTCTTCTGTAAGGAGTCAGAAGGGTATGACTAAGAAAAATTAAAATAAAACAATGAGAAGAATTCCTAACTGGAAAACAAAAATACGGCATTTCCAAAAGGATTATGATACGAAGAGCTTGAGGGCTGGGGGTTTGATGAAATTCCCTCTTGAAGGCAGTGCCTCGACTGCGCCTACTACAGAGAATTTCCCGTATGATGATCTTGCTGGGGTAGAGGCGAAAACCAGAGCAGAGTCGGCTATTTCTATTCCGCGGTCTCTCACCCTTCAGGGTGCCTGGCTTCCCATACTCAATGTTCCACTTGAGCCTCCTGTAGTGGGAGGGAGAATAGGAAGTGGGCGTTTTGATCCCTTGCCAGAGTGAGGTTCTAGTTATGTTAGTAATCCAGTTGGGTGGTCTCGGAGGAAAGTCCCCACTTAGGAGGGACAAACAAGAGGCATCAGGTGTCTTATCCACTGTGATTCCACCAATCATTGCACCATGGTAGCATTTGTCCCGCACCCTCGTTCCTTGCTTAACTATGGGGAAAAAACCTTTCGTCTGAGGATTGGGGAATCTTTATGGATTCCCCGATAGACTCATCACAAAGGACCTGTGTGGAGCAGAGCGCTACGTCGTCTGTTTTGAATTTTATGCTGGTATTTGATAACAAGTCTCCTCGGGTAAATAGAAGCTGTATCCTAAATAGCTTCATGGAGATTGATGCCTTAAAGTTGGTGAAAAGTGGTGACATTACTAATGTGACTATTCATTTATTTGGTCTGTCCCCTTATTTCAGAGTCAGCATTGGCTCCCTCATTATCACAAATTTAGTTGTTCAGAATTGTATATCCTAAAGTGAGGGATAAATGTTGTAGCTGTTGTCGAGTATTGGGAATCTGCTACCCAACAATCGAATGCTCTAAAAGTATTTCAGCCAATGATGATTGATGCAGTGGGGACTGATTCTGATTTCATACACGGGAATGCCAACGATCTTGTTATTTCACTAGGGCAAGGAGGTCAAGTAATTAACATGGTGGAGGGTCCTGTAATTCATTCCTGGGCAGCTGATTTGAAGGATGACCTTTTACAGTGCTAGTGGGTAACGGGTGATTTGAATAACGCCTGCCCTATACTCTGGATCAATGTGCCCTCGCGGTAGCCTGGTGGGCAATTTTTGTAATGGAATATGTCCGGGTTGGGACAAGATGGGAACAAATCTTCTGAAATCTTGTAATCCCTTAATTATGTGCCTACAAGAAACTTGGTCATGTACAGAGTTTGATTGCAGTGGTTATTTTGTATTCTCCTGTAATGCCAGAAGTTCCAAAAGGGGCCACTCAGGTGGAGGGGGGGCATTGGTGGGGGGTAGGGGGGGGCAATCTTGCTCTAGGACATGGTTACCTGGAATCATGTCGTTTATATATGGAATAAACTTATAAAGCGCAAAAATTGCCCAGAGGCATTTGTGTTTATTTTTTGTGTTTATGGTTACATTTGGCCTTCCTGGGTGACAACTGCAGTCCATCTTTCTTTTTATCAGTAAACATGTACATTCTACCCGGGAAACCATTTGATTTCCTGGTGAGTTTACTCTTTTCATTTGTCCATGATATTTGCATTATAGAACTTTGCCTTCGGGTTATAATCATGAGAGACTTAAATGCCAAGGTGTCTGATTCCGTCTCTGCAATCTTTGCCAATGTTGACAAAAAAGATATATGCTCCATTACCGTAATTCTGTTCCCTGATAAAAATTTGAACAGACAAGCGTGGGTTTCTAATACTATTAATTATATTAAATGGGAGATCTCCTGTGGGCGATGCCGATTCATATACTTTTTAATGTTTCCTCCACTCAGTCTAGATTTTACAAAATGTATGGGAGATGTCATTTTGGGCATGTCTTCTCAGTTTATAAGGTCAAAATCCCCCTCTCGGTGTTATGAGTGCAAAGTGTTAGGTATGAGTTACTGGCACTCTTTTGAAGGGATTGAAAGTCACATTTTTCGTTGGATGTGCAACCTGAATACACTTGCAACATCTCATACTTGCAACCAGAGTTTGGCTTGTTATTTTCTTATTCCGTTTCCCTGGCTGCTGGTACAAGGTGTGGAAGCTCACTCCTATGTGGAGAGGAGGGGACATTATGGACAGCCTTGAAGACTGGAATTTTCTCCCTGCTAAAAGATAGCAACACGTTTTTTAGGTCTTTTGAGCAGCCTAATATAACTTTTGGGATGGTTCTGAATATAGATTATTTTATGTCCAAGGACGCTCTGAAGGGCTCTCTTTCTAAAATACGTTTGGCTAGTGATATTGCCCTAAGCCAGTCAAATCCGCGTCATCAGGTGGTGAGGGGAGAGCAATTTGGGTAACAAACCTCAGCCCTGTTTAATATGGAATCTGCCCTGTGGGATCAGAAGGCTGATCCTAATGCTGAGACTGGATTTTCTCCTTTTTGTGTATGATTACCGGCATTTGGGAAAAAATCCAGAAAAAGGATAAAAGATGCGAGTTGCGTCAGATACATATTCTGGATCTTAACCACATATTATTTGTGTGTCCTGTGTTACAGATTGTTCGTCACCATTTTTTAAGGTCTCTTTATCAAATACAGCATACATTCTGCCTTGGATGCTCATAAGTTAGTAGTGTTTCCCATGAATTAAATGATATGTTATAAGATTAACCATTTTTTTTAGATCTTTTTTGAATATCTATTAGGGCCCTGGTGTATTATCTGTAGGTGTTTAAAATTAATGTAACGTTTCCCCCCAAATGATTTGATTAGCAACAAGTTTATTCAATTTTTTAGATCCTTATTGCACCTCTATTAGGGCCACTGCACTTTATAGGTGGGTGTTCATAATTAATGTTAATGTGTGTCTTGAATGCTCTGATGGAATGTGCTGAAAAGTGCATTATCTGGTCATGTTTCTTAGACATACAATACTGGTATATTCTAATTTTATGTATGCATGCTGCTATTCTTTAAGGTGGCATTTAAAAGAATGTACTATGCATTGAATGTACTATGCATTATTTGCACTTCGCATATTGCACTACGTACACTGCACTTTATAAAGGACTGATAATGAATTTATTGAACAAGCTCTTTATATATTATATTTGCTTTCCTTATTTCTTTTGGTCTTCATTACCTCAGTTGTGAGGTTGGGAATAAGTGAGTCGCTTAAGTTGGCCTAGTGTATCAAGTGCTTTTAGGGTTTGTATATTGTTATGAGATGTTTCTACGTTTTTTTATTGTGCTGTGCATGATTACATTTTGTTTTTATAGAGGTTGCACATATAGAACTACAGTCATATACTATATTTTTGTGCTATGCATGTCGCCACTTTATAAAGGACAATTAATGTTGTTTCTAAATTATGTATGTAACAGACTGGAGGTTTTATACTTTTCAATTGTTGATGTTAATATGTATTACTGTTTTATAAGTGTTTTCTGTTATGTGTCATAATAAATTAAACTGGCTACACAAAAAATGCATTACCTTTGGAAATGCGACCCTAACTATAACACTATACCTACCCAGAAGCAAAATATATATATACATATATATATATATATATTATCTACTGGCGATCGCCAGTAGATAGTTATAGTTAGGACCTATTTTCCATAGGAAATCCGCAACATTCTATTTGGAATAACGTTGGCGCCGGTTGACGAATCCTCGCGAAATTTTCCTAACTTTTGGCCAGCTCCGCTCCGCTCCTACCCTGAAAGTTTTGCGGTGATCCGTCAAGCAGGGGCCGAGAAAAAAGGGGGGTCCCAAAACGCGTTTTCCCCATGCAATTTCCCATAGGATCTGTTGTCGCAGCTACAGCCCGAACCGCTGAACGGAATGACACCAAATTTGGCAAAGAGGTAGTCCTCAGTTCGGACTCATGCCTTTTGCATATATGGTGTGAATCTGTTCAGTAGTTTCTGAGAAAATTAGGGTAAAAAAGTTAGTGATATCTATGGCCGCGGAGGATCCGTGGACCGTACCCGCACCGTAAGCGCACCCTCCCCGAACCAAGCGCGCACCCTCCCGATCGCGCGCTGAATGCTAATTGGCTGTCAAGTGTCTCTCTACATTCGAAACCAGGAACTGTTGGCGGCCATTTTCTGCCTCGGTAGAAGCGAGGCTGAAGAAGCAAGGGGAATAAGTGTGTAAAACATATAAAGGGGGCAGAGTGGAAATACTCTGACCCTCTAGAGGTGCTTAGGGGGTCCCAGAAGGACCCCCTGGGGCCCCCCTTTTTAAAAAAAAAAACGGCGAAATGCGCGCACGGTGCGCGCATCCTATCGCGTTGGATGCACGGATCCTCTCGCGGTGGGTTCGCGGATCCGAGGGAAAAAAAATGAAATTGTTGGGCGATAAAGATTAAGCTTAAGTGTTTTGTTCTTGAGTGGCTCTAAAAAGAGCCGTTGTGTTCATTGAGAGTTTTTGGTACTTATAAGTAAGTACCTATACAGAGTCTAAAGTTGTTGAGGAAGACTCTGTTTCCTTCATCAGTAAAGTGTACTACATCTCTCCTATACATCTCTTGCATATGAAAACGCAGATTGTTATTGTAAATGGACCCCATTCTATAGTCTCGGAGAAAAGCAGAAAAAGATTTATTCACATGTTTCCTAGCTTTCTCAATCTGTGGACAAAAATGATCGGACCAGTTCCATTTCTGCCTTTGGCATATGTTAAAGTACACAAAGGCAGTTTTAAGGAAAAGTGAAATCAGTTCTGCAAAGGTGTCCTTCATAAGCATTTCCAGACCTACCCCAGTCAAAGTGCCTAGGTCATTGCCACCGCAGTGCACTATTATGAGGTCAGGGTGTTGGATTTCCATGAAGGATTTCACCAATGGCATCAATTGGTGCCACTTTAACCCTCTCTGTCCAATCCATTTAATGTCTACATTTGGCAAACCTAGGTCTTTGTGAATGCCTTTGTTTTCTGCATACCTTTGGCTCCAGAAAATGTAGCTGTGTCCTGCAATCCACACTGTAAGCATCTTGTAAGGAGGTCTGGATGCACTCAGATGGTCTCTGTAAATGAAATGGCAGTTTGGAAAGTAAGATGTTTCTAAAATGGTGGCTAAGATGCAATTTTGAAAAAAGACAAGAAATCATTGGTTGTTTGACAACCTTCTACACTGAAAGGTAGGGTGCATATTTCTGTTTTTTAAACGCATGATTCTTATTGGTTAACAAAAACTGATTGTAAGGAACATTATATATGATAAGCTGATATGTTGAGAAGTCAAGCACACTTGCTGTTTTGATTAGCAACATTGTGAGTGCTGAACTTGTGACCTGTGTGCTCAGTACAGTGTTCCTTGACCTGTTTCTATGGTAACGGGCAGAAGGCAGATTGGGGGAAGGGTTGAAGTTTATGTTATTTGGAAAGGGTTGAAATGTTTAACCAATAGAAATGTGTGTTTGCTTTTGAATTTATGTGGGAAGGAATGTGATTTGATGTTTACATGTATATGTGTGGAACATGAGAGGGAAACGTTGCCATTCTTTGGTTCTGCTGACAGGTGCACAGTGCAGAGATTCTGTATAAGAAAATCTGGTGTGTGTGACTGATATACTTCTTAATCTACAAAACAACTTGAAAGGTGAGTTATTTAATTGTGAGTGGATGTATGTAGACTATTTTTTATTTTAATCAGACTAATGTATTTCTTCTGCTAAAGTATAGGGAGTACTTTTTTTCTCTACAATGTTATTGACAGTGTGTGTGCATGTAGAAACCATTTTGTGATAAGGATTTGTTTTTTTCATGTGTTTGTAGACAGATAACTATGCAGTTTTTATATTTTGGTAGAATTAGAAACCAGTCATTGTTTATGAATTTGTGAAATGAGTTATGTTTCTGCAGTAAAATGTAGTACTCCTTGTAGATGAAGAAATGTGTTTTGGTATAGTGCAAGAGATAGTGTTGTTTGTCTAGAATCACACAGAGAGCCTGTGTGCATTTGGGAACCACTGTGAGAGAAGCATTTAGTAATATGTTGTATTTGCTGACAGATAACTCTTTTAAAACCTGTCATGTTGTCAAGTCTTAGTAGCATGAGAAGCCAGTGTTTGCTTATGCATTGATTAAATGAGTCAGGCAATTATACAAAAGTGCACTTTTGAAATATGCACATTGTGTGCAGTTCTCTTACCACTTCCATAGTAGTAAATAAGGTTTGGTAAACTCATAGGGATAGTGGTTGTTGTCTAGAATCACACTGTGAGTCTGTGTGCATTTGGGAACCAATGTGAGAGAAGCATATGGTAACATTGTTTATTTGCTGACAGATAACTATTTTAAATCCTGTCATGTTGTCTAGTTTTAGTAGTATTAGAAGCCAGTTATGCGTTGATTAAATGAGTTATGACACTAAAATGAAGTCGTGAAATATGTAGATTGTGTGCAGTTCCCTTACCACTTGCACTGTAGTGAATGAGTTTTGGTAAACTCCTAGGGATAGTGGTGCTTGTCTAGAATCACACTGAGTCTGTGTACATTTGGGAACCACTGTGAGAGAAGCGTTTGGTAACATCGTGTATTTGCTGACAGATAACTGTTTTACAACATGTCATGTTCTCAAGTTTTAGTAGCATTAGAAGACAGTTATGGCTTATGCTTCCATTAAATGAGTTAGGTATTGACAGTAAAGTGTAGTCGTGAAATATGTAGATTGTGTGCAGTTCCCTTACCACTTCCAGTGTAGTGAATGAATTTTGGTAAACTCCTAGGGATAATGGTGCTTGTCTAGAATCACACTGAGTCTGTGTACATTTGGGAACCACTGTGAGATAAGCGTTCGGTAACATCGTGTATTTGCTGACAGATAACTGTTTTAAAACATGTCATGTTCTCAAGTTTTAGTAGCATTAGAAGCCAGTCTTTGCTTATGCGTTGATTAAATGAGTCAGGCATTGACACTAAAGTGCAGTCATGAAATATGTAGATTGTGTGTAGTTCGTTTACCACTTTCACTGTAGTGAATGAGTTTTGGTAAAGTCCTAGCGATAGTGGTGCTTGTCTAGAATCACAGTGTGAGTCTGTTTGCATTTGGGAACAACTGTGAGAGAAGCGTTTGGTTAGATCGTGTATTTGCTGACAGATAACTGCTATAAAACCTGTCATGTTGTCAACTTTTAGTAGCATTAGAAGCCAGTCTTTGCTTATGTGTTGATAAAATGAGTCATGATTTGACACTAAAGTGTAGTACCATGTAGTATTGTCTTCACTGCACCAGAGCTGAAAATTTTAAATTTCTACCCAGGCACTGTCCTAGAAGTATTCTGATGATTTAGTAAGTTTCTAAGTACTTATGTTGTGAACCATTCATTACCAAATAGACTGCTTCAAATGTCTATGCAGTTTGCATGTAGTTCTCTAACCACCTATACAGTTGTTTTCACACCTTCAATTCCCTAGTCAGTATCCATACACTTCGAGGAAACACCCTGTCAATCCCTTTGCAGTCTTCTAGTGACCCATTCAGCACCATGTAGTAATCCATTCACTGTGCCAGAACGCAAACATTTATAAATTCACTAAGACACTCTGTTTACAGTACTGTAATGATTCAGTCACTGTCTAAGTATTCATGCACTGAGCCAGGCCTTAGCACATGGACTGCTTCAAACCCCTATGCACTATGCATGCAGTTTTCTAACCACCTACAGACTTGTCTTTTACACTTTCAATTCCCTAGTCAGTATCCATATAGTCCAGCAAACATCCTGTCACTCCCTTTGCACTCTTCTAGTGACCCATTCAGTACCAAGTACTAATCCATTCCCTGTGCGAAAACCCAACCAATTATAAATTCATCCAGGCAGTCTCCTTGCTGTAGTCTAATCATTCAGTCAGTACCGAAGTACTCATGCAGTGAGCCGGGCCTTAGCACATGGACTGCTTTAAATGCGTATCCAGTATGCATTCAGTTCTCTAATAATCAGCTACACAGTTGTCTTTTGTACCTTCAGTTCCCCAGTTAGTATTCATATACTTCTAGCAAACACCCTGGTACTCACCCAGTGTGTCTCCTTTTAGTAGTGTAATCATTCAGTCACTTAGCATGTAGTCTTTTAGTGAGGTAGGCTTTAGGGCATGAACTGCTTCAAAGTAGTATGCACTATGTATGTAGTGTTTTAATCATCGTCACACTTGTGGTTCAGGGCTATAGTTTCTTAGTCTGTTTTTATATAAAATGTGTTTGTACAGTAATGGAATACAGTAAATTTGAAAGTTATTAATATACATTTATTTGTGATTCTTTTTTGCAGATACTGTTTTTCAACGTTAAAATCGAGAAATTATGCCAGAAAAAAAAAGAAAAAGAAAAGAACAGAGACAGGAGGATTATTTGAAGAAACATCAACCACAAGTATTGAATGAACAAGATAATGTGGCTAAAAGGAAAAAAATTCTGGTAAGATCACGAAGCAATTTATTAAAAATGTTTGTAGGAGCAAACAGAATGTAGAGAATGCTGCAACTTCAGAAATTTTTTTAAGTAAGAAAAAAATCAAAATAAGAGGAAAAGTAGAAAAGCAAATGTTCAGTCAAAGGAGATAAAGTATGGTAAAAGAAGACAAAATCAGTATAAGGAATTACGCAAAAAAATATTTTACAAGAGAGTAGTGCATAATTTGCTGAAAGATGTGAAGAAATATAAAAAGAGAGCTTTATTTTATAAAAAGAAGAAGCATATTGAAAGCATTGTGGAAAAGGCTTTTGAAGTAAAAAGGAAACTGTTTATTTTACTGTTAAACAGAATTCGATCACTATAAACAAGTAAACAAATATCCGGTTTTGAAGACAATATTGTATTGAATATTTTATTCGCCAAATGTATATCCAACTTCAAGCACAGCCGACGCGCGTTTTGCCCACAGGGCTTTTTCAAGGCTGTATATATATATATAAAGAAGAAAGCAAAATATAAGGTCTCCTTGACCAAAAAGATAAGTATATTTAAGCACATCATAATTTTATCCTAAACCGTATATACAAGGGGAAGGGAAAGAAAAATGTACTGGCGCACCCGTGTTCAGATTACAAAAGAGAAGGCATATATCCAAATGATACCACCACCAAGAATAGTCCCATAGGGGAGGAGTCTAGCGCGCAACCAAGATGGCCGCGTAGGTGCGAGGCTCCCGAGGACCACCACGACCTCCTGAATTAATCCTGGCTATATCCTGTCCTTGTTGAGGGGACTGCATCGGTGAACCCGAGCTGAGGCGCCATCCGTTTTTCCTTTTCGAATCGGACCCCGGACACCGGTGGGAGCACCGATTGAAGGTTGCGGCCTTCTCCGCGCTGGCCCCCCGGATTGGAGTAGTGGGGCGATCCGGGGACAAAGCGAACAACAGCGGCGGGCAGGGCTGGGCGACTCGCGTATCCCGTGCTTTCACTTTCGCTTTTGCGCTCTCCTTGCCCTCAAGCGAGGTAGGGTTGCGGAGCGGGGTGCGGTGGTGTGGCCTTGTCCAGGTGCCCGGCTGACCCGCCGGCCGTGAGTCGTCCTGCGGCCCAGTGGTCGCCCTCCCCCCCCGGAACCCGTGAACTGGTTTATCGGCCCTTTCGAGGAGATTGGCACGACGGTGGGAGAGCAGGCATGTCCACCAAACAAGATGGCGACCGGGCGAAGGTGAAGACGACCCGCCGCGGCCCGGCGCCTCAATCCAACAGAATGGACCGCTACACCCTCCAGAAGGGATCTCCGGAGACATCGCGCACATCCCCGGCGGGCCCGACGGAGGCATCTGCTCAACCGGTGGATCTGACCCTCCGGGACGTCATGGGCGCCATCGCAGAGATGAAGGCCTCGGTGGACCAGCGCTTCGACACCCTAGCGCAAAAGATAGACTCGGTCCTGGTGGATGTTAGCCTTGTGAGGGCTGACTTGTCCAAAACCAACGACCGGGTCGATTCCCTGGCCCACACCACAACGAGCCTCACGACGGACGTGGTGGCCCTCCAAAAGGAGGTGCGCCGGCTTGGCCAGGCGAGCGCCCTGATGGACCGGCGACTGGAGGATTCCGAGGGTCGAGCCCGGAGGAATAACGTTCGCATTGTGGGAGTGCCGGAGGGACGAGAGGCGGAGGCGGCAGATCTTTTTGTGGAAGAATTGATCCTTACCCATCTCCAGCCCCGGGGGCTGAGTAAGCTTTTTGCGGTGGAACGTGCTCACCGGGTCCCTGGGGGCAGACCTAAGGCCGGTGCCCCGCCGCGGCCTCTCATTGCCCGGATTTTTAATTTTCGGGACAGAGACGCTATCCTGCAGACCTCCAGGCAACAGGGACCGGTCAAGCTTGATAACATGGATGTGCATTTCTACCCAGACTTTACTCCGGCGGTCCAAAAACAGAGATTGAGTTTTCTCGGAGTTAAACGTCGCCTACGGGACCTGAACCTTAAGTACTCAATGCTTTTTCCAGCTAAGCTGAGGGTGGAGGTGGATGGGCGCACGCACTTCTTTGACCGACCCGAGGCGGCTGGGGACTGGTTGGACACTCTGCCTGGAGACCGGGGCCGAGGGGGTGGGGGGGGTGCGGTTGGCGGGGAGGGCCCGCCGGATCAGAACTGAGGGGTGAAGAATAGGCCTTGCTCTGGACAACATTCCTTTACCATTTACTGATCGTTTATGTTCCCCTCTGATGGAGGTCGTGTGGGGTCTGTTGGGGGCTTCCCTCCTCCTCTGGGGGACTAGTTAGTTTTTCATCTATGGGGCGACAGGCACACTGCACTTTGGGGGGGCTGTTTGGGCTCATGCAGGGGTGCAGGGAGGGGGGAGTTCTGTTGGGATGGGGGGGTGGGGGGGGTGTGTTGTTTGTTTGCACCGCAAGGCAAGCCCTTTACTGTATTGTTGCTCTCGAGATGCTCTGTGGGGGACGACTGATTGCTTCTACATATGATGGGGGGTAGGGATTTGACTGTGTTGTCATGGAATGTTAACGGCCTGGGGGACAGGATTAAGCGTGGTGTGGTCCTGCAGTACCTGAAACGTATCTCACCAGATGTTATTTTCCTGCAGGAGACACACCTTATAGGTAACTCCTTTCATGCCATGAATCGGCGAGGCTATCGTTTGGTGGCCCACTCGGGCTTCACCTCGGGCTCGCGGGGGGTGGGTATCATGATTAAGAACTCGCTCCCGTTGGAGATTGATGAGGTGCGCCATGATGAGAGGGGACGCTACACTGTTCTGGTGGGTAGAATGGAGGGTAGAGTGTTTGTTTTTATATCAGTGTACGTCCCGCCTGGGTTACAATCTACTACATTTGCGGACTTGGGGCGCCTCCTCCTGGACCTCCCGGGTGGCCTGCTGGTGGTTGGGGGGGACTTTAATGCGGTAGTTTCTGGGTCTATGGATCGCCATCCCCCTAGGGACCTCCCCCGGGCACAGGCCTGGCTGTCCGGCCTTTTAGATACTCTGGGCCTGGTGGATTGCTGGCGACTAAAGCATCCCGCGCAGCGGCAATACACCTTCCACTCGGGTGCCCATGGTAGCCTCTCGCGGCTTGATTACATCCTTGTCCCGGCGGCCTATGCTGGGAGGGTGGGAGAGGTGTGCCATCTGGCGCGGGGCATTTCAGATCACTCCCCAGTACTGTTACATTTCGATGTCTTCCCTAGGGGGGAGGGCAGGGTGGCTCCAATCAATGCTTGGTACTTGCGTGACCCCACTATTCGTGCCGACTTGATCAAATCCTTACAGCGATACTTTGATGAGAATGTGGGGTCTGTCCCTTCGGCCATCTCCCTGTGGGAGGCTTTTAAGGTAGTTCTCAGAGGGGAGGCCCTCTCCTTTATCTCCCATGCCCGGAGGCGCGAGCGGGAGGAGGTAACCCGGGTGGAGGCCGAAATTGCGGAACTAGAGGGTGACCTGGGGAGCGGGGTAACAGACGCCAAGTTGCATGTGCTGCACCTCAAGCAGGCGGCCTATAGGGCCCTCGTCACGGAGGCGGCCAGGGGCCTCAGTAGAGAGCAACAGGGGCGACTGTATGATGTGGGTGATAAGGCTGGTAAATTGATTGCGTGGTTGGACAAGAGGGAGAGAGCGAGTCGTGTGGTTCCTTTGATTGAGGGGATGGATGGTGTGCCTGTCACCGAGCCGGAAGCCATTGTCTCCTGCTTCGCGGATTACTTCCGCGAGGTGTACTCCCCGGTTTCTCCCTGCTCGGAGGAAGATTCCCATGCCCTGCTTCGGGACATCGCGCTGCCCTCCCTTACGGTGGAGGACAGGGATTTGCTGGACGCTCCTCCCACCTCGGCCGAAATTGCCCTGGCTATTCGCTCGGTCGCATCCGGCAAGGCCATGGGCCCCAATGGTATCCCCATCGAGCTTTACAAGCTGCGACCGGATGTACTGGCGCCCCACCTGCGCGCCATGTTCCTGGCGGCCCACTCGCAGGGTTCCCTCCCGCCGGACCAGCGTCTGGCCACAATCGTGGTGATCCACAAGGACGGGAGACCCCGTGAGCGGGTTACATCCTATAGGCCTATCTCGCTCTTGAACGCGGAGCCCAAAATCCTCGCCAAGGTACTGGCCAACCGGCTGGTTGGCGTGGTGGGCGATTTGGTCCACCACGACCAATCTGGCTTTATACCCCATCGCAACACGGCTCTTAATCTGCGACGCTTGCATGGGGTGCTCGCGCGTGTCCCGTTTGTGCGGGAGCCGGCCATCTTGGCGTCCTTAGACGCCACCATGGCGTTTGACACGCTTGAATGGCCATACATCTGGGCGATGCTGGCGAAATTTGGATTTGGACCGGGATTCATTAGCTGGGTCAAATTGTTGTATTCGGGCCCATTGGCGCAGGTGGTGGTGAATGGGCGAGTCTCGGCCCCCTTCGCGCTGGGGCGGGGCACGCGTCAGGGTTGCCCCTTGTCACCGCTCCTGTTTGCATTGGCCTTGGAGCCCTTGGCGGAGTGGCTGCGGTGGCACCCCTCTATCCGTGGTCTCCGCTGGACCCCCGAGCATGAGGACCGCGTGTCCCTCTACGCCGATGATATCCTTTTGTATCTCGCCTCCCCGCGTAACTCGCTGATTGTCCTGGTTGATGTTTTGCGCTCCTTCGGCCGTAACTCAGGCCTTGTCATCAACTGGGCGAAATCCTGCGTGTATGTGCTCTCCGGGGAGGCTCCGGCCCTACCACGGGACTGCCCGATCCAGATTGCCTCCCAGGGGTTCCGGTACCTGGGTATATACATTACTCTAGACCCGGAGGCCCGCTACGAGCGGAACTTGCTACCCCCCCTCCAGCGCTTGCGGGAGGACGTTGCGCGCTGGCGGCGTCTTCCGCTCTCGCCGCTTGGCCGAGCGGCCTTGTTTAAGATGATGTCCTTGCCGCGCTTTCTGTATGCGCTTCAGAACACTATGGACTTGGTTCCGGCGCGCTACTTCCGTGAGGTGGAGAGCCTGCAGCGGCGCCTGTTCTGGGACGGGAGGCCGCGTATTGCTCTGGCTAAATTGACGCTCCCGTGGTACGATGGGGGGGTTGCCCTCCCGGGCATTAAACGGTATTACTGGGCCTCCCAGCTAGCTGCGATTAATCATGGCCTTTACGGGCCCGCCCTGAACCCGGCATTTGAAATGGACAAGATGCTCCTGCCCGGTGGCGACTACAATCGAGCGCTCTACTCTGGCGCGCCCGACTCCCGTCTGACGGGACCGACGCGTGTCATGGTGCGTGTCTGGCACGCGGCTAATGCAGCGATGGGGTGGAAGGACCGTTTGACCCGGGCGACACCGCTATACGCGTCTGAGAGGTTGGGCTCCCTGTGGACATCGAAGGGCTTCGAGAAGTGGGACACGATCGGAATCAGCACAGTGGGAGACCTCTGGACAAGGGGTGGATTCAAAACTTTTGAGACGCTGCGGACGGAATTTCAGCTGCAAGGCAGTGAGTACTTTCGGTACTTACAAGTCCGCCACGCGCTGGGCTCCGTCTTCCCTGATGTCGCGTCCATTCCGGAGTCTTCCCCCCTGGAGGACAGAGTGCTGGATGGCCATGTCCCAGACAGCACGATCTCCCTTATATATAAAAAACTGATCAACGACAGATCGTGCCTGCTGACTAGTCTCCGCGAGGCCTGGGTTGCCGACGGGTTGGAACTGGACGACGAGGACTGGATTTCCGCGGTGGCCTCTCCGAAGGAGGTGGCCATCCCGGCTCGCCTTCGCTTCGTCCAGCTTAAGATCCTCCACCGGGTTTACGTGACGGGGCCAAGGCTTCTACGTATGGGCTTTGTTGGTGACGGATTGTGTAAGCGTGGCTGTGGTGCCTTGGCAACTTTCATGCATATTCTGTGGGAATGCCCACAGGTGGAGCGATTCTGGCGTGGTGTGCATGAGGTCCTGCGTGTGGTGACGCGTGTTGCGCTGTTGCCTGAAGCGAGGAGATGCTTGCTGAATGTGTGGGAACCAAATGACTATTCGGTCCCGCAGACGCGGTGGGTGACTCTGGGATACATGATAGCTAAGCGCGACATTGCTCAATTGTGGGGATCCCAGTGGCCCCCAGCGGTGTTGGCCTGGAAAGAACATATGGATTGGTGTATGTTTCGTGAAAAGGTAGTGTATGTGGCGAGGGGTAAGCCTGGGGCGTGGGTGAAAATCTGGGGCCCCTGGAACGCCTATCGCGGGGGTATTTGTGAGCCGCCACTGCTACCGGCCGCCTCACCAGCTCCGTCCCCCTAGCCGACCCCCTCCCCCAGCCACGGGCGTGTGGTTCCCCTGTCCCTGATCTATTCCCATTCCCCTCTTCAGAGTTTGGCTGCTGGTTGGGATCCCCCACTTAAGGAGCACGTGCCGTCACTTTGGATGGCGGGTTGCCTTGCGGGTGTGGTTTTTTGTGTTGTTCTGTTTTGAAAAAAGGAAACCGTATTGTGGGCTTGGAGCTATGTGGCCTGCGCTATTGATATCTCCTGATTTACCGATCTGCACCGCCAAGAGACTCTTACTGTAGGTATGTCATGTGCTTCTGCCACTCTAGCGGCCGGCCGGATGGTTGTAGGCCCATACTTGTAACCTTTTTTTTAACATGTAATAAACGGTTTCAAAAAAAAAAAAAAAAAGAATAGTCCCATAGCCGATGAGAATCGAAGTCCAGAAAGTAAGTATATAGTGAATAGTTTTTTCACCCGATTAAGACATGTTTTAAAGTTCAACAATCATAATACACGCATGATTGTTGTATAGTATTGAGAAATAATATGACTAATAGATAGATCCCCACGGTGTTATGAAGAATTAAATAATGAGCACGGTCACTGTCTCACCTTCCAATATTCAAACTGACCACTATTCTAAATAAATTTTCCTGTTCGTATTAGATCTCGTGTTGTAGAATCTGTAGGTGGAGAACATATATATTGATATATGTATAATGCATATATACGTAAATGAGACGTATCCATAATTAAAATAACAAAATATACAATCATTTAGAGCACCAGAAACGATAATGGTTAGGAAGAAACTGCAATTTTCATGGTTCTTCTTGTATGTATGCAAGTAATATTCTTACCCCATCTAAATGTTTCCATCAGGCAATAGTATGTTGATACATCAAAGCCTGTGTTAGACAGCTCTTAGATCGAAGGTATTCATGAAGAAGAAAAGTGTAAGGACCAGTATCCGTCCTTGCAAGAGAATACATCGGGTACAGAATCTGTCGATGGAAGAGAAACAGGCATTACTCAATCTTAAAAATGATCACTCCCTTGTCATCCGAGAGGCTGACAAGGGGGGTAACGTGGTACTTATGAATAAAGTTGACTACATGGCAGAAATAGATAGACAACTTGGTGACGCTACTTCCTACATTCACATAGATCATAACCCACTTGCTAGCACCAAGGAAACAATAAACAATAAACTATTATATTGGAAAGATAGATGTCTTATTTCAGATACTGAATTTAGATATCTGTACAATGACACGCCAACCATACCATGCATATATTGCTTACCTGAAATTCATAAAGCAGGACTTTTCCCCCCAGGCAGGCCCATTATCTCGGGGTTTGGTTCCCCAACAGGAGAATCTCGGAATACATGGACACCTATTTACAGCCACTTGTGGTTAATTTACCATCATTCATTAAAGACACAACAGATGTGTTAAGTAAAATTGCGGATGTAGATTGGGTGGAGGGACACTATTTGGTTACACTTGATGTTTGTTCCCTCTACACAAGTATACCTAGCGACAAGGGAATGCAGGCAGTTGAATACTTTCTGGAATCAAGACCAATACAACTATTGGAACATACAGTTATGTTACTAGAACTAATCGAATTGGTTCTTAACAATAACATTTTTATACACAATGACAAATGGTATCGTCAAGTTAGAGGCGTAGCGATGGGGGCTAAATTTTCCCCCTCGTTTGCAAATCTCTACATGGTATATTTTGAGCTCATTCACCTTTGGAAAAAGGGGCCCAACATACTCATGGAAAATTTAATATTTCTAGGTAGATACATTGATGATATTTTAATGTTTTGGGCCGGGACTCAGGAGATGCTAGAGGAATTCTTTCTTTTCATAAATGACAATCCCTTCAATCTAGCCTTTACTAAGACACAAAGTACCTCGCATATACATTTTCTAGACATTACGATTGTAGTAGATAAGGATAAACTACTTTCTAGACCCTTTAGAAAGGAAACAGCATGCAATGCAGTGCTTCATGCCAACAGTGCTCATCCCCCATCTCAGATTAAATCGATTCCCATGGGGGAGATGATTAGAACCAAAAGGAACTGTAGTGATTTGGAAATATTAGATGAGGAACTCAACGCGGTTGAAAGGAGATTCATGGCCAGAGGCTACAACCATACAGTGATTAAGAAGGCACGTAACACCGTCAACAAGATCAACAGAACACATTTACTTACAGGCCATACAAAGACTTAAGAAATTGACACATAAGAAAAAGATTCATTAGATTTATCACACTTTACTCTACCGCCAGTTCGGACATATTCAGAATACTGAATAAACATTGGCATCTGTTAATAGATGACAGGAAAATTCTAGAAGTAGTAGGACATAAACCTAATATCACATTTACAAGAGGAAACACTCTTAGACAATCATTATGTCCTAGTTTTATTCCAACACCAACTAACAAATCGTGGCTATCAACTAAACCCAAAGGATTTTTCAAATGTGGGACTTGTAATGTCTGTCCCTTTGCATTGAATAAGACTAAAACATTTAAATACAACTCGGAAAGAATTTACACAGTTAATGATTTCATTAACTGTAACACGAAGTTTGTTATTTATTGTATTGTATGTATATGTGGGAAAATCTACATAGGAAGTTCCATCAGACCGCTTAAGGAACGGATACAGGAGCATATTAGGGCAATAAGAAATAACAACGCCCAATACCCTTTAGCTTCCTACTTTAATACTATTCATAATCAGAGTTGATCAAAATAGGTTTTCATGGCCTAGAAGTAATATTGCCAAACTTGAGAGGTGGCAATAGAGTGACCAAACTACGACAGAATGAAAGTAAATGGATCATCTCTCTAAGAGCTGTTGAACACGGAATTAACATTGACAAAGAGATGTTTGAATTTTTATCAATGTAATAACCCTCGTAGTACCTTCGATTTTTGTTTCAGATACTAGGAATGATCATTGTTAAATAGCGAATTCTAATAGTACTCTGTGAAATGCTGTTAAGTGTTATTTCCCTGTTAATCCTTAATGAGTATAACATCTAATGTATAAACTAAGGGGTCTTCAATCTCTTTCCCTACCAATCACTCTTAGGTGCCTATCCTTCTCTATTCTTCTAATGCTCAATACTCATTACACAAAAAGGACGGTACATTAATGAAATCACCACGGTGTAGGTCGAATAACGAATGAGGGACATGTATTTTCTATTCGGGACTAGCTTACATGACTTTTACACTCCACTCATTACTGAATATGCATCTGATGGCACTATTGTTTAATTGCAGGGTTCATATAAAATACTTTCTCAATGGGTTAATACTTAGTATAACATAAGAATAGCTCTTTGATATATCTACCATGGTGCGAGCTAAATAATTAATGAGTGACACCCGTACGAATCAATCGGGACTATATCTCATAACATATGATACTCTATGCATTGCTAAATACGTGTCTGATGGCACCTTATTGTTTATAGGGTTCGGTAGCCCAGTACTATTATAATTATAGTAATGAACCATGTTACTATGTTAAGATGGCTTCCATCCTTTTAGCGTACACCATTTACGAGTGGTTGAGTCCACTTTCTATTGCGCTTATGCTTCCCCGTACTCATATTGGCGGGAATCTTTCAGTACACAGACGCGGAGCAACCGGACGGAAGGATTGGATACATACGGATAAGGTTAGAGTAAGATTTGGATATTATTATTAATGAAGATTGTGTTTACTTTCAGGGGCTTGGTTTATAAATAATTAGGGTCTTTCTTACTTTGATTTGGATACAATCACATCGATATGTGTATTACTTAAGCCTACATGGTTTTGGCTTTCTGTTGGTACTATTTGTACACTTTGCGAATGCCGTTAATATAATTGGCATTACGTGGGAATTATAAATATGACCGGTCAATACTTACGTTTGTTGATTAGTGAGTCGTATATATCCAGATTGCTAACGTTATCGTTTATTTAATCGTTAATGGTCCATCTAAAGTTACAGCCTATTATTGAGGACCATTACACACGTTCGCTATACGCATTGGACAACCTATAATATGTTATTTTACTTATTTCACTCCAACAGCAAGGACGGATACTGATCCTTACACTTTTCTTCTTCATGAATACCTTCGATCTAAGAGCTGTCTAACACAGGCTTTGATGTATGAACATACTATTGCCTGATGGAAACATTTAGATGGGGTAAGAATATTACTTGCATACTGTTGTATTCTATCTATTGCATATCTCTATGTTTGCTTTTACCCACTCAATGCCCTTCTAGTGGAATGCTTCTGCACTATGATGTACTACGGAATGTTGGGTGCTGGTTGAAGATAAACCACAGTTGTGATGGGGCTGAGCTGCCTGCTGGCTGCTCCTGGTGGGGCTTATTCCAGGATACTTAACATCTTACAATAAATCCTCTTGAAATACCTCAACCTGTCTGGACTACATTACTACATCTTTTTGGCGACGAGTTGATCTTACCTACGTTGGCTACTAATGGAATTCAAGTTTCAAGAAAGCAACTAAAGAAGTCAAGTTTCAAGAAGGCTAGAGATTCAAACCTCATCAAATATCAAGCAAAGACTCTGGCTTCAGAGCCCCACCAGTGACCATCACACCGGTCGCCCCAACCTGCGCATGCCAGATTCTTTTTCAACATTTCATCAACAACTTCAACTTCAAAGAATATTTTCACTTTTTCAACGATCCAACTATTTCAAGAGGGAAGTTAAAGCAGAGATTTATTTCTACAATCTATGCTGTATTTTCAACTGCTGTGGATGTGCCAGATCCCACTTCACAAGCTTGTCTCAATTAATGGATTTTTTTTTTTTTCAATCACCGCACAAAAACATTGTGGGTCTATTGATGGTCTGCCTTCAAGCGCCTTTCTATATCAAAGCAATCCCTGTGCGTTTTATTCAACTTCAAGTGGCCACATCCTCTCTATCTGAGCCATGTGTCAAAAAAATCTATATCAACTGTGTGGCATCTACAATTTACATGCATCTGGTAAAATATTCAAGACTCAAGGAACATTTACATTAATTAAGCTGTGGTATCTACAAACAAGTAAATCAACGCCCAGTGGATGCCCAGATACTACAGCTGCCTACATTGAGTAACGCGTTAAAATATTCAAGTCTCAAGGAACAGTGACATTAATCAAGCTGCAAACGGACTAATGAAACTCAATTTAATCATATTCAGCCCAGCTGTTGCTATTCGGTGTTCCTCTTTTGCTGTTATGAGAAAATCGGCAATGTGAGCTGTGGTATTCGAACTCGTCCGATTTAACCGTGAGTCAATTGCTGATCTGCCTCTATCTGTATGTGCGTGGCCTCACTCACCGTTTGTCAGTTGGGCGATCCTTTTGTCAGCTGGGCGATCCTTCTTCGACGCTGTCGTTTTTAGACTGATGACGTCGTCGAATCTCAAAGTATTCTTCCTACGAGCCTGTCATCGATCCTCTGTGACGTTTGTTTCTCCTGGGTGCTCTGGATGTTTTGGTGCATATTTGTGCCTCTAGCCACCCGGCGCAACGTGATCGACGTGCCGCCATTTTATGACTGTCGATTGTCAGTACATTTGCTAGTTCTCTATTCCCACCTTGCCAGCCACGTTTTCGTCATTTGAGTTGGTTTAAATAAAGTTATTTCAAGTTTTTTTTTTTCTGTCAGCAGATCTTTCGTGGGAGCAAAAAATTTACATGCTCTGTCTGTAATTTTGACTGCTCGTGGATGTCCATGAGGATGGAGGTTTGAGCTCAGTCGGGTGACAGTCTATATGTCCTATCAACATTTTACGTAAGTCCAACTTGAAGTTATTTCTGTATTCTAATGGGCAAAACATTCTTGGAAAGTTTATCGAAGCACAAGGATTTTTAAATAACAACTGTCACTTGTTTGCATTGGAGGTGGTGTTTTTTACTGGAACTATCTTTGAGCACGGAGACCTATCAATTTCTGGTTTCAACACGAAAACAGTATCAAGCAGTAACGAGTTCGATTTAGGTTTTTCAATTATTTCAAGAGTGCCATCTAGTGGTTGTTTTTTGTAATTCTTTTGTAAATAATTTTGCAGTTGTCTGAGACTGTCACAGTTTGATCAGCTTGTGCACAACGAAGATACAAGTCTCTTATTTCGTCAATGTACTCAAGTTCAACTGCTATATTTATTTTGTTTGCTTCTATTAAGACAGCTCGAGTTCTATGTCAACTAAGTTTCTAAGGAGCGTGTTGATCTGTATCTATGTTTTTTGGGTGCACATTCAAGCTTTCGATCACACGTCTAGTCTAGCATGATTTTGGTGTTTTTGTTTTAAAGTGTCTGCTTGGTGGTATTGATGTATTTCTATTTTTGTTAATGGGGTGTTTATATTTATGACCCTAGTGACATGCTCTCAAGAAATCGATTGTTCAATATATTTTTTTTTTTTATCAAAATACTTGCAGGTTCACTGTGATATATTAATGCACTGTTTACGTTCCATTTACAGTTTGCATGTTTCCAGGTTTTCAAAAATTCAATTTCTCAATTTTTCTCTAGTTTTCAATTTGTGCATGGAAAGTTTCCTGTACAGAGTTGCATGGTTAACTTTAACATGCGTGCAGCATTCCCTGTAGGAATTGCACATATCAATTTATGTACTCAATTTTCAAGGTATATGCATGCGTCCAGTATTTCTGGGTAAGAAATGTGTCTCTATCGATTTATCAATTTGCATGTGTTCTAGTTGTTTTCAAAAGGGCAACATTTCAATGTTTATCAATGTATATGCATGCATCCAGTATTTCTGGGTAAGAAATGTGTTTCTCTATCGATTCATCAATTTGCATGTATTCTAGTTGTTTTCAAAGGGCAACATTTCAATGGTTTTCAATTTGATTGAGGTTGTCAATATGTGTTGTTGCTTCCTTTCAATTATTCAATGTTTTTCAATGTTTTCAAGGTTGTCGATTTGGGGTTTAACCCTCTCAAGGTTTCAATGGAATTTCTATCGAGCCGCGTTTTTTCAATGTGTAGTCATTACGAGGTTGTCTCTGTATGGGTTATATCTCTTTCAAATGTTCAATAATATTCTATCTAATTTTTTAATGCTGTTTCACAGGGCGGTGTGAAGGATCTATTGCTTATTCTTCTGCCTCTCTGTTTTATATCTTTCTACTCTCTTTCTCGTTGAATGAAGAAGGGAATAAGAGTACTTATTTGTGTTTGTACCTTTAGGTGGTTTTCTCTAAGTCTTTCTTTCTTCCGGTTCTTTTTGTGTATTCGTTGGAGAAGGGAAGAAGAGTACCTATCCTCCCAGTCTAACTATTCTTTTTGTTCCTTTTATGTGTTGGTTTGATGATGGACTAATAGTGCCTTATTTTTGTGTTTGTACTTTTTCGGTTTCACTTCTCAAGTTTTATTGTTCTATTTTCTGCATTCTGTATTGCATTGTGTTCTCAGAGAAGGAATGTGTCTGATTTTATTCTATCATTTCTTTTCTGTATTTTCTGCATGCTGTGCATTGGCTTCTGTCACATCTGTCTGGCCAGTGGGTGTGATAGAGGCTAATGATTGGTACGCTTTCTCCTTCAGGTGTTTCTATGTTTCTATGTTTAGTTTTCTGTTGTGGAAGGAAAGGAGGTATGTTGTATTCTATCTATTGCATATCTCTATGTTTGCTTTTACCCACTCAATGCCCTTCTAGTGGAATGCTTCTGCACTATGATGTACTACGGAATGTTGGGTGCTGGTTGAAGATAAACCACAGTTGTGATGGGGCTGAGCTGCCTGCTGGCTGCTCCTGGTGGGGCTTATTCCAGGATACTTAACATCTTACAATAAATCCTCTTGAAATACCTCAACCTGTCTGGACTACATTACTACACATACATACAAGAAGAACCATGAAAATTGCAGTTTCTTCCTAACCATTATCGTTTCTGGTGCTCTAAATGACCGTATATTTTGTTATTTTAATTATGGATACGTCTCATTTACATATATATGCATTATACATATATCAATATATATGTTCTCCACCTACAGATTCTACAACACGAGATCTAATACGAACAGGAAAATTTATTTAGAACAGTGGTCAGTTTGAATATTGGAAGGTGAGACAGTGACCGTGCTCATTAGTTAATTCTTCATAACACCGTGGGGCTCTATCTATTAGTCATATTATTTCTCAATAATATACAACAATCATGCGTGTATTATGATTGTTGAACTTTAAAACATGTCTTAATCGGGTGAAAAAACTATTCACTATATACTTACTTTCTGGACTTCGATTCTCACCGGCTATGGGACTATTCTTGGTGGTGGTATCATTTGGATATATGCCTTCTCTTTTGTAATATGAACATGGGTGCGCCAGTACATTTTTCTTTTCCTTCCCCTTGTATATACAGTTTAGGATAAAATTATGATGTGCTTAAATATACTTATCTTTATGGTCAAGGAGACCTTATATTTTGCTTTCTTCTTTATATATATATACAGCCTTGAAAAAGCCCTGTGGGCGAAACGCGCGTCGGCTGTGCTTGAAGTTGGATATACATTTGGCGAATAAAATATTCAATACAATATTGTCTTCAAAACCGGATATTTGTTTACTTGTTTATATGAACTTTACAACTTATGGACAATCCTTAAAATCTGGCAAGAGTTAGTGGATGTTAGAAAAGTGCAAAAGGCATCATTGTATCTGATAAAAAATAATGAGTACTATAGAAATGTGTTTGTTGGAGAAGAAGAAATAGATTTAGCAGAAGATAGTGAAACATTAAGTGGACAAATTGAAAAAGTGGACATGTCCAGATGTGAAGAGATCTATGAACATTACAGTGTACATTCACTTCATTCCAAAGAGGTGATGGGGAATACAATTGAGTTGTTTCAAATGAAAAAAGCAACAGGAAGTCCCATGAGTGTATGGGAAGAGAGCTTGGAAGCTCGTTGTTTCCCGCAGTTGTTTCCAACAGGAAAAGGTGGACGATATGATGAACGTCCTGTGCAGATTCCTGCATCTGAATATCGGACAACAAGATTATATGCAGAAGATCCAAGATTTCAACAATGTATCCCTTATATGTTTCATCTTCTGTTTGAAAGTGACTTGTCTGGACTTTCATATGCAGTAAATCACATTTTAAAAACTGGAATGCATCTGCAAAATGTAACTGCAAAGGATTGTATGGATAAAGTGCATCAGAGAGATGATCATTTAGAATCTCAGTTGATTAATCTGATGGCATGTCAGCGTGGGACTAATGAATATTGGTACCGTCGACATGGAGAACTGAAATGTATGCTACGGAACTTGGGAACTCCTACGTGGTTTCTTACCCTAAGCTGTGCTGAGTACGCTTGGGATGATTTACTTGAATTTCTTCGAGAGGCAAATTCCAATATAAAAAATATTGAATACAAGACACCTGGTGCATTGTGCTCCTTGGATCCTGTCAATGTATGCAGATATTTCAATCATAGATTTGAAGCTATGATGTCTTTCATCTGCAATAAAAAGAATCCTCCTCTTGGAGAAGTTGTGGATTTCTTTTGGAGAAAGGAGTATCAAGCAAGAGGTGCTCCTCACATACATATGTTGTTATGGGTCAAGGACGCCCCCAAATTTGGAACAGATTCAGATGAAACTGTTTTGTCTTTCATTGAAGATTATGCTACATTTGCTCTTCCAAATAGCAGAGAAGAGAAAAACTTAAAACAACAAGTCTTACGATTTCAAAGCCACAGGTGTGGAAAATACTGTCGACGAAAGTACAAGTCAAAGGATAAGTTCTATACCAAATGTCGTTTTGGATTTCCACGTCCTGTATTAGCCAAAGGAAGAGTGAAGTTTTATGTCAGCTGTACGACATACCATCAGAAGAAAGTCTCAGAAAAACACCTACAACTTAAGAAGAAGCGAAGAATCGAAATACATAAATGTCTACAATCCAGTTATTTTATCCATGTGGAACGCTAACATGGATATTCAGTATGTTGCGGACAATTCCATTGCTGTTGCTCAATATGTAACGTCTTACATTACTAAATCAGAAAAGACTGAATTGAAAGAAATGTGGGAAGAGATTTCTCACGAGAAGACTAAGTAAGAAATTATACAGTTTCAGTTTGAAGATGTTATCGCATCGTGAAATTGGAGCATATGAATGTTCAGATCGGTTATCATCTGCAAGTCTATATTCCAAAAGTAGAAGAATCATTTGGGTGAGTCTAGGTCTTGCAGAAATGCGAAATCTGGTACTGAAATCTGTTCAAGAAATTGAATATTTAGCAGCAAATGACCCTGAAAGTACAGATATTTTGAAAACCAATATGTTGGACACATAGGTGCCGATTCCGATCCGTTAAAAATATTCCCGTACGAATCGTACAAGTCCCGTACAAACTGGCAAGTACGATTCGTATGTTAAAAAATCCATACGAATCGCATTGGGAAAATTCCCCGACATGTCCTTGGGTCGGAAACAGTGTCCGACACGTCCCCGGACAGTTTTACGTACGAATCGGGAAACTGAAGTCCGAGCGCGCAAGTACGATCCGTCCCGTCCGTCCGAATGCACAACCGTATGGAAAAAACACCGTCCGGAGCGAACTCCCATGGCAACCATGGAGACGTCCAAACATGTGCCCGCATACGCACGAACACCCCCCCACATACGCGCCGTACCCCAGCACCCCCCCCCACATGTCCGCACCGTACCCCCACCCCACCCCCATAGGTACGGAGCGTACCCCCACCCCCGTAGGTACGGAGCGTACCACCACCCCCGTAGGTACGGAGCGCACCCCCACCCCACCCCGTAGGTACGGAGCGTACCACCACCCCCGTAGGTACGGAGCATACCCCCACCCCGTAGGTACGGAACATACCCCCACCCCACCCCACCCCCGTAGGTACAGAGCGTACCCCCACCCCGTGTAGGTACAGAGCATACCCCCACCCCACCCCCGTAGGTACGGGGCATACCACCACCCCCGTAGGTACAGAGCGTACCCCCACCCCATAGGTATGGAACGTACCCCCACCCAACCCCCGTAGGTACGGAGCGTACCACAACCCCCGTAGGTATGGAGCGTACCCCCACCCCGTGTAGGTATGGAGCGTACCCCCACCCCACCCCCGTAGGTACGGGGCGTACCCCCACCTCACCCCGTAGGTATGGAGCATACCCCCACCCCTGTATGTACGGTGCAGACCCCCAGCGCATAGTGCTGGGGGGCTGCAGCGTACCTACGGGGGTGGGGGTACGCTCCGTACCTACAGGGTGGGGTACGCTCCGTACCTACGGGGTGGGGGTAAGCACCGTCCATAGGGGGGGTGGGGGTACGCACCGTCCATAGGTGGGGTGGGGGTACGGCGCGTACATACGGGGGGCTGGGTGTACGGCGCGTACATACGGGGGCTGGGGGTACTGCGCATACATACGGGGGCTGGGGGTATATGCTGGGGGACGGTGCCTACATACGGGGGAACGCACCGTCCATACTGAGGTGGGGGTACGCACCATCCATACGGGGGTGGGGATACATACCATACCCCCTAGCACCCCGTATGTACGCGCCGTACCCCCAGCCCCCCGTATGTACGCGCCGTACCCTCGGTTCACGTATGTACGGCATGTACCCCAAGGCCCCAACACCCTGCCCGTGCCTGTACGCACCCTACCCCAGGCCCCTACACCAGCACCCTCACCCAGCCTTGCGCATGTACGAGTCGTACCAAGCCATAGCAAATGTGAGCACTGTACAACAACATGGCCGATGTACGCACCTCACAGACGCGAAAAACACACGTACTGAACCAGGACACTGCAAAACACCACAAGGAGAGTCAATTCGAATCGCACAACACCACAAAACACGTCCAACAAGCCCAAATACATCCAATACACTGACCTGCAACAGCCAAACAGGTAAACAGAGGCCCAAAACACAACCACTCCTTATAACACACCCACCCAAAGTTCAAACACAGCCACACCCACAAATGGACCAATAAAAAGGGCCCACACACACACAAACCATGAGCCTTTGCAACAGACCCACTGCTGCCAGACCCCACAGACAACCCACAGCACCATACTAGAACCCTGACTACACCTTACACTTGCACACCTTCACACAACCACCTTCACAAACACCCCCTCATCACATTCACACACACACCTTCACAACCACACACACACACACACACCAACAACCATCCACACCCCACACCATGCCCACAGACAGGAATCCAAAGTTCACAAAAGCGGAGCTGGAGATCCTTGTCAACGAAATCATCAGAGTCGAGCCACAGCTCTTTGGAACATTGGTCAGACAGACCAGCGTAGCAGCAAAATCAGCCATGTGGCAGAGGATCATCGAGAGGGTGAATGCTGTTGCACCCATCAGAAGGACCAGGCATGAATGCCAAGCCAGGTGGTACGATCTGCGGAGGACGGTCCGCCGCAAAATGACTGATGAATATAACCAGGAGAACATCACTGGAGGTGGCCCGCCCCGCAGACCGGTACACTACCATCCCTGGGAGGAGAGGGTGATGCGCACACTGCCGCCGGTGGGAGTACACGGAGTAGAAGGAGTCGCCGAGCCTGGTGAGTACACAAGCAACTCACCCCACATGGGGGGAACCGCATCAACAACCCAACTCGCAATAATGCATGCAACTACCCCAAAGCCATCACCGGACACAACCACACTCCAAAAACACGCACATGCCACTAGCGGCCCCATGCCCCATGCACCAAGCAAGGCCATGCCAAGTCACAGGCCACACAAGACACCAACACAAGACAGGATGTCCGTGATGCCGGGAGGGTCGGCCTCCAAAATCACATTGTGCAACTCAGAAGCAGACACCAATGCCCTCAGCCCATATGGCCTAGGACAGAGCTATACAAACAGTGTGTCCCGACACTGTACTGTGTCGCCTGCAAATGGCGGCTGCGTTGCAGGATGACATGGGTATTGTGGTAAATAAAATATTACGCTCTATGTATTTCAGAATATCAATAGGATCATGCATAAAGCAAGAGGCTGAGTCTGTGGTATCAGGTTCTAAAAGGGCTTTATTCCAATAACTCGAGTCAAAGGGAGAATATTACCATCACCAAAAAAGGATCTGGAAAGGGACTCAAAAGTATTCTCAATATTCTCCCTTTGACTCGAGTTATTGGAATAAAGCCCTTTTAGAACCTGATACCACAGACTCAGCCTCTTGCTTTATGCATGATCCTATTGATATTCTGAAATACATAGAGGGTAATATTTTATTTACCACATATATGGCGCCCGAACAGGGACACTTTCTCATCTCACGCGCCGGAGGTGCGTTGCAGGCCCGGTCCCCTGCCACAGCTGGACGGACAACAACGCGTACCCACAGGATTTCCTGTATCTCCCTCCTGCCGAGCGGGGGTAACTGAGGCTGCGATCAACACCCAGACGAGGCGGTGAGAAGTGCGAAGTATTCCGACCAGAGCCTAGCTGAGAGAGCAAGATCCGAGGTATACAGAGGCCCACCAAGTTCCGAAGTTCCGAAGTATCGAGTCGAGTCCAGTCTGGTCCAAGTCCAGTTCAGTTCAGTTCCGAGGCCTTCCGTTCCGAGCTACCCGGTGAGTACCATTGCCGGGGAGGCGTTCTGACGTGCACATAGGTTGTGCCGGTCAAGACGAGTTTGGGTACACAAATCCGGTCTGCACTGTTTCAGCAGTGTATCTGTACTGTTTAGCAGTATATCTAGTATGTCTAGTATATAATTCAGAATTACCTAGTTAGTGCCGAGTATTATGCTTAGTGACTAGTTCCCTAAATGGCCATCATTGTTGTTCATTAAATGTTAAATGTTTTAAATACGTTCAGCATATTGTGGTGTGAATGACTGTTCATTATTGTGTTTTGTTGTATTAAACGTGTTCAAAATTAGGTATCAGATCAGTTCTCAATATGCCGCTCTTTTCGAAATTAAGACAGATCAAAACTAGAAAAGGGGTACTCGAAGAAGCTGTTCCCATTCCTCCTAGGGACACTCCAGGGTACTTCATGTATCATAAACATGGCCTAGACGCCATATTATTTCTTGATTTATGGGTAGACTACACCAAGGAATTACCAGAAAGTCAGAGGTGGCCCGCAGCTGGGACCTGGGACGCAGATTGCATCATGAAAGTAGAGGAAGAATTATGGAAAAAGAAAGCTAGACAATCACAGAAAGATGCCATTGAATTATGGCGTAAAGAATCATATAGACGTACAGAAAAAGCACTCAGAAAGGAAGAGAAAAGTAAGGAGAATTCAAATAAAGTCCGAGAAACTCTATTAATTGAAGAAGGTACCCGAGTAAAATCAGAACAAGTAGACAGACAAAGAAATGCCCTTATGAATGGTATGTATCCTCTTCTGGCCGAAGGGTTACCTAAGGCTACTCCGGAGATACCAAAAGACTTGCCACCTCCATTGTTTCCGATAAAAGCACATCCCAAAGGGCATCCCAGAACCGCAGAAGATGTCTTCCTTTCCTCTTATTTAGACGACGCAGCTCCCGAGTATGCTAATACTGCACCACATAGACCGCCTGCCGAGGGGGTTCAACGCCAAGACCCTCCGTCTGTACCTCCGCAACAACAAACTCCGACACAAGTTCCGGCAAGCACATCTGTTTCTACAGCTGTACCCACACCTATGGTTGCTATATCACGTTCAACGAATCCTTTCACATCCAGCACCCCAGGCGGTGCTACAGGAGGTACAACAAACATTTTTTCCACGCCACCCAGAGTAAATAAACTTTCCTTTCAAGAATTAGCCCACCAACGTACGCCCAAACTAGTAACTCCCGACATGCTTAAGGAACTTCTAGTAGATTGTAGATATGACCCTGTGCCCGGCAAAGAGGACGAAATGCTGCTGGCATCATTACGTATCCGACGAGCTGCAATATATTTAGGGAGGCTACCAGGAATGACTACACATTTAGAAAATATATATCACTTTGTCCAGTCAGGGCGAGATTCTGAAAGTATTAATAGAGCCATGGAGTACCAGAAAGTGGAGATACAGGGGGAACTGTTACGTTTCCTCATAAATTGTGTGATCAGAAATCAAGACCGACCAGGGGTAAATCCGGAAGAAATGCGAATTCTTACCACATGGAGTCGGAATATATCAGAGGGGAGACATGATAGACTATTAAGCATAGTAGCTATGTGCCGAAAGATCCGCAAAGAAGTAGAACGAATACACGAAGAAAGATTGGCGGTAGACCAGCTTGAACAAAACGAGGAGGAGGAAGAATTAGAACTGCCCACAGGACAGTTAGAAACCATGGCCTATGTAGGTAGAGGAAGATCTTGTAATAATACTAGATGCTTTACTGATCCGATACGTCCGATACGTCCAGATAATAACAGAAATTTCCAAAACCCTATAATAAATATAAGGTCACCCGAACATTCGTTCCAAGCCGCTGACAAATTACTCCGAGAACGAAGGGGTTATCATATACTCGATTCTATGGACGAACAAGAATTAGCCAGGTCAGCCGTTCACTGGGTTGACAGTCCCGGAAAATATAGTGATGATACACTAGCACACACGTTTTTGAACCTCACCCCAGATGAACAGCGTTTAGCTGGTATCTACATGATTCAACAACTCCTTATATTATATAAAAGCCAACACTCCGATCCTGGTCCCTTACCTGATATATTGACTGAATTACTCACGAATAAATGGAGAGGTTCAGGTACTGAGTTAATTAGAGAAATACTAGAATCCAGAAAGCAGTACATTCTTTTTGTATGCCCCGAACATGTCTCACTGCCCATCAAGGAAAGAACGACGTATTATATGGATAGACAGAATCCCTTACGCGAAGTGCATCCGATAAAAGGTGATGACAATCAGTTTAAACGTGTGTTTGTATACACACCCATATCTAAAATAGAACTATTAGAAATGAAGAAAGTGGTACCCAGTCATGACAAAGACCCAGCGGGTTTCCACCGTGAAATTAAAGACATGTTGCTCATGGGAGAGTATACCTATCCCGACATTATGAAAATATTAAAGGTATTAATGCCTGCGGGCATTTACGAAAAACTCAAAGAAAAGGATTGGGAGGTGGGAGACCAAAAGATAGATTGGACAGCATTAGAAAACGAAGAAACAGCTCGAGGTCCAGGTTTAGGGCTTGGGGAAAAGACCAAAATACTACCAGGTTTATTAGTACAGGTACTGCCACGTTTATTAACTACGAAAAAGGAAGACTGGGGGGCAATCTCAGCCTGTAAACAAAAGTAAGATGAAGACACTAGTGATTTCTATACCCGATTCGAAAAATGTTTTGGTATAAATAGTGGAATAAAAGCAAGTAGCGAATCGTATCCACATCTGTTTGTGACAAAATTAGTTGAAAATGCCTTGCCCCAAGTTAAGAATAGAGTATTGAAATTCGAGAGTACCTGGCAAGGTAACACTCCGTCACAAATGTTACAAATGCTACAGTACCATCACAATAGAATTAGAGAGGAACAAGAACATGAACAAAGACGCATGAAAGACACGAAAATGAAAATGCTAGTTTCCCAGACAGTTCCAGCTGACGGTCATAAAAAGGGTATGACACAGTCCAGTGTTTCAGCAGGTTCTGTAAAAGGGACATGCAACTATTGTAAACAGCCAGGTCATTATGTACACGATTGTCCAGTTTTAAAACATAATATCGCCATAGGTAATACAAAAGAAAGACCACGGCCACTTAGACAGGATCAGAACCAACAAGGAGCCCCGCAGCATGCACAGTCCATGCCAGCTCCGCAACAGTCTATGCCAGCTCCACCACCGCAGCCTATTGCTGCCACACCAACAACGACACGACAGATGTACCAGACCGCACAGTATGACTATCCTGATTATCAACGATACTCATGAAACAGCCTAGAGAGGGAAGTTGGCTTACCCCTTATCGAGGTCCCTGTGGATCAAGAAGGACCTTATGTACACAGTGAACTATTAGGCCAAGATAGAAAATTTGTACTTGATACAGGGGCAAGCCGAACAACCATAAAACGTAGTGAAGTTCCAGGGGCACCCCTCTCAGGCTCACAGAATATTTCCCTTGGTTTTTCAGGAAAACCTATCATTAACGAAGTATCACAGCCTCTTCCACTTACGATTGGTCCCTTGACACGAACTACAGATTTATTACTTACTAAATCATGTCCAGAAAACCTGTTAGGTATAAAAACATTGAAAGCTCTAGGAGCTATAATATGTTGTTCTCCGGAAGGAGTAAGATTGTTTTTACGTGATTTCAAAGGGCACTATGTGTCCCGAGACATGGATCACCGACTGCAGACTTTACCCACACATTTATGGGCACAAGGCCCTACAGATGTTGGTTGCATGAACATTACACCATATCGAGTCACACTAAAGACAGGAGTGGTACTACCACGAATGCGACAATACAAGTTACCCCCCAGATGCTGTAGTGGCTTTACTGCAAATCATTGACGAGCTTATTACCCAAGGAGTGGTTGTGGAAACCGACTCCAATGTATGTAATTCCCCGATAATTCCGATTCTTAAACGAACTGATCCAAAAGCCCCGCCAGTATATCGATTGGTTATTGATCTGCGCGAATTAAATAAATGTATTGTACCACAATACCCCGTAGTCCCAGACATTTCTTCATTACTGACAGCCATTGATTCCGAAGCAACATTCTTTTCTGTAATTGATCTCAAGAATGCCTTTTTCAGCGTCCCAATAGATCCGGAAAGCCAATACTTGTTCGGATTTAGTTTAAATGGACGAAGCTTTAAATTCACACGCGCACCTCAAGGATTCACAGAAAGCCCCAGCATCTATAGCCAAGCACTGAAACGAGAACTTGACAGTATCCACATGCCAGTCAACACTGCCCTGCTTCAATATGTCGATGATCTGCTGATCACCGCTAGAAGCGAACCTGAATGTGAAAAAGCCTCACTGACGGTTTTACAATTTTTGGCCGAAAAGGGGCACAAGGTGTCCCCTTCTAAGCTGCAATTCTGTGTCCAGCGAGTTGTTTACCTTGGGCACTCGCTGTCCAAGGAGGGAAGGCAGCTTACGTCAGATCGCATCCAGTTAATTGCTAACATGCCAATACCCAAGACACAAAAGGAGGTACGGGCTTTTATAGGCCTCACTTCATATTGTAGGCAGTGGATCCCTCAGTATGCATTTCTAGCAAAACCACTCATTCAGTTGACAACACAGGAGGCAGCCACATCGACTGTCCTCCCTTGGACTCAGGAACATACACAAGCTTTTGAAAGCCTAAAGAAAGCTTTATGTCAAGCACCTGTTTTAGCAACACCATGTTACAATAAACAGTTTACACTCTTTGTTACAGAACGCGAAGGTACTGCCTTGTCAGTACTCACTCAGGAACAAGCAGGATCACACAAACCATGTGCTTATTTTTCTAGTACATTAGATCCCGTAGCTCAGGCTCTGCCTGCATGCCTGAAATCAGTGGCAGCGACAGCTTTAGCAATCAGACAAAGCGATGCCATAGTATTAGGACATCCATTGACAGTACAAGTACCACACGCAGTAGAGGTTCTTGTGAACCGAACGCAAACACAACACTTGACTATAGCAAGACTTACCGGTTACGAATTAACATTGTTTCAGCCACACATAGAAATCAGACGTTGTAGTACATTGAATCCTGCCACACTTTTGCCAGTAAACGGAACAGACCCACTAGCACATGATTGTATTGAAGTTATTACTATCACGACGAAACCCAGACAAGACTTGACAGACGTCCCATTGTCAGATCCAGACCTGACGTTGTATGTAGATGGTTCATGTATGAGAACAAGTACAGGAGAGCTAGTGGCCGCGTATGCAGTCACAACAGACACTGAAGTCGTTGAAACAAATTGCATAAATACTTTGTCAGCTCAAGCAGCAGAGCTCATCGCTCTGACACAAGCCTGTATTCAAGCCACAAATAAGAAAGTCAACATATACACCGATTCACGTTATGCATTCGGAGTTGTACATGACTTCGGCGTGCTGTGGCAAGAGAGAGGTTATTTAACTTCTCACGGTGCCCACATTCAGCACGGACCCCTCATTCATGCCTTATTAGATGCAATACATCTACCCACTGCAATATCAATTATGAAATGTAAAGCTCACACGAAAGTTACTGATATCATTTCCCAAGGCAATGATCTAGCTGATAGAACAGCTAAACAGACTGCTCAAACTCACACATCTGACATGACAAAGACAATAGTTCTGACACCAACACATTGCATGACGGTTAAGGATCCCGCTCTTGACGTAATTGACATACAGACACATGCTACACCAGATGAAATAAAGAAATGGACTGAATTAGGAGGGATCCAAACGAATCAAGGATGGATGACGAAGGAAAAATCTATATGGTTTCTTCCCGACTCAATGGTCCAAGTCATCATTAATACAATACATAGTCCAGCGCACCTAGGAGAAAAGGCTATGCTAGACAGCATTCAACACATTTGGTTCAACAAACATTTACGAGCAGCAGCTAAACAAAAAGTTCGTACCTGTATGATCTGTTGTCAGTTTAACCCAGGTAAAAGCATTCCCGTAGAACAGGGTGGATTTCAGCCTCCTGATCACCCTTTTGAAGTCCTCCAGATGGATTATATCCAGATGGAACGATGTCGAGGATTCAAATATGTTCTCGTAGTTGTCTGTGCTCTTTCCCGTTGGACAGAAGCATACCCGGTTTCAGATTACACTGCCCCGACTACTGCCAAACAGTTAGTTCGAGAATTCTTCCCACGGTACGGTTTACCACGTGTTGTCTACTCAGATAACGGCCAGCCGTTCTCATCCGAACTAATGAAACACGTTTCACTTTTGTTAGGCTATCAATGGAGATTTCACTGTGTCCGACACCCCGAGGCAGCAGGTCTCGTAGAACGACATAATCAAACTCTGAAAATTAGATTGTCCAAAATATGTAGAGAGAAAGGTGTCGATTGGGTAGTAGCCTTACCAGTTGCGCTCTTTTACATGAGAATGGTAGCACATTCTCGAACAGGGCTATCCCCGTATGAAGTGATCTTCGGTAGACCACCAAATATGTGGGGGACGCCTATACCACGCAAAATAACTGATGTTGACTGTAATATGCTGACAGATTACCTGGCTTCCTTGATGTCTGCACTACAATCTTGTAGTTCACAGGTAGCTGCAGCCTTTCCCGACAACACCGAGGTGAAACCCCATGACGTAGTTCCCGGGGACCTGGTGTTAGTGCGGAATTTCGACCGGAAGACTCAGCTGGATCCTAGGTGGAAATCGCCTCAACTTGTACTACTCACCACGAGGACAGCCGTGAAGATCGAAGGTCGCAAAGGTTGGATACATTCAAGTCATATCAAGAAATTTCATGGACTACCGTCTGATGTAAACGATACACCTCGCGTGTCTTCACCGATTGACTCAAAGCTTCCTTTGGTTGAACTAAGCGATAAGGAACTATACAAACTAAAACTACGGTCTAATAAGTCAGACAATTTGATTGTTTAAGTCCTCTCCAAGGTGAATCGGTCGAATTTGTCTCTGACATGTATCCCCTAGACCTGAATAGAGAAAGAAACCGAAAGATGGAGTTGAAAAAACATGCGTACTGTAAATCACTGCGTAGTCATTGCACAGTGACGTTATTAATTTTGTTTTTCTTAAGTCTTTTAATAATCACTGCAAGTATATTGTTGCACATATATTATCCTATTTCTAAACATGTTTACAATGTTACTGCTGAACATTCTTTTAGTGAATTACCCCCGCATGAGTTGTCCTATAGATTTGCGCTGCGCAATAACACTTTCATTAGTATGCTACATCATTCCCATCAAACCAGCAATGCCACAAATTGTTGGATATGTGGCCGACTCCCTCCCTATCAGAACTATAAGGGAGTTTTGCCCCTCTTTCCCTATCCGTTCACACACAATGGCTCCTGTGGAGCATGGTTTAGTTTGATCAATTCCCTAGATTCGGATTCCGCAGTTTATCAAGACAACTGGGTATGGGGAAACCTGAACTTAGTTTTGCTTAAAGTCTGCTACCCTAACAAGGAGGGACTTCCCAAAAGAACAGGAACTGATCTAGAAAATGAAGTATATGGATTAGGTAATTTTACACTTAACCTCATGATCCTGAACGTTGAATCTGAAGCTATACCAATCTTGTCCGCCATGTCCGTATTCCCAGTAAAAGGGGAACTATGTATAAGAAAGAATGGCTCCATACACATGGGCCATAGTAAATGCACCACTGTGATAAAATTCAGTGATCAAGGCAAGTCTACATTTAGAGCTTCTCGTCATTCCTACTTTATATGTGGCCAGACCGCATATATACGCCTACCTCTAGATTGGGATGGTACCTGTTACATAGCATTCCTCCTACCACCTGTTTTCCTAGCTCCTCCTGATTATCATAGAAATACTCATTTAGTACACAATAGACAGCAGAGAGATCTCCCAATCGTCGATTACACTGAAACAGCATGGGAAAAATACACAGATTTCAATAAAGGTTTCTTCCCCTATATAGGTACAGTCACTAATAGTAAGTTGATACGTAGATTAACCAGAACCCTTGAAGCAGTAGTGAACGAAACTATTTCCGCCTTAGGCAATTTAACAGAAGAGCAGTCTGCTATGCGGATTGTTGTGCTTCAAAATCGTCTTGTCCTTGACGTCATCCTGGCCGATAGGGGCGGAGCTTGTAGGGTCATCGGATCAAGTTGTTGCATTTTCATACCAGAAAATTCACCGTCAGTATATAAAGCCATAACCCGCCTTCATAAGATTGTAAGCCAGATACACCAGAGTCCAGGCACCTGGACTTGGTCCGGTTGGTTCTGGGGCGTGTTGTCAGCCTGGGGATGGAGAATGCTCTCCTTCCTAGGTATTGGCTTTCTCATACTATTCAGTTGCTGCTTATGTCTACAATGTGGGCCAGCGATTTGTGGTCTGTGTGCCACCTCGTGTATCCCACATCCAAGTTTTCATTCGAGATCCCGGAAGAAGAAAGAAGAACAAATGATGTTATATGAACAGATCGATGGATTGATGAAGATTGATATCTCCTAAGGGCCAGTAGGGGACAAGGAGGGAATGTGGAAATATGGATTTTTATGGTCGGTTATGTCCCCTATCTTGGACCCCAACGGTTTCATGTATAAGTTACAAGTACATGTATGTTCCCTCCAGTTCCAGTTATGAAGACGCAAACACATGTGCGTCCACCGTCAACATGTCCTCTTTCAGATCCGCCATGAATGGGCCGGATATTCTATTCCTAAGTATGAAAGGCCACCGGCTTTATATGGTTCATTTATCCCATTTTACAGTCCAGGCGAGTAGGCCCTGATTCTGCCATTAAGCCTTTTCCTGCCTTCTGCCTCTGAAAGCTCCAGTCTGAGCTCGCATCTGTGACCATGAACTATGTCTTACTCCCTGCGCGGCTAACGGTGCCTGACTCGGCCTGTCTGCCTGCCAAAAACTGTATTTCACCTTCAAGATTATCTGCTCTGCTCCGCTCCGCATCCAATGCATTCCTGTCTAGTAGCTTAAGTAAACATTCCTCCAGCTACCGCGCAAAGGGCCAGGCCTCGCTGCCCTCATGCAAGTAATTCATAAACCCTGTTACTATGGAAGATTTCTGCCCCTGCATCTAGTGTAGACACTTAGACGCTTGTACACGCACTAACAGTCAGTATAGTCAGTATAGAATAAGATTCTATCCTAAGAGACCTCTCTTTTTGGATAACACAGTTCTTTAAACATAGGATATTAGATATGATTTGGGATTAGGTTGACATAACCCCAGACTTCTGTCTCCACATGTAGAGCTAAATGTCAAGTCCCTCTCTCCCCCTAGTTGCACGTCAAATCACACGTCATGCTGCTGCGCGCGCATCTCTGCCAAGTATTTTTGCTGACATTGCGAAATTCTTTCATGGAACCACCCATTTGTGACATCATACCTAATGACGTTCTTTAGTTACGCCTAGTTACACCCATTTTAGTTACGCATGTATGTCTTTATCTCTGTTATCAACTGTTACGCCTCCTGCATCTGTTTCACTGTAATGCCTCTTCTATAAAAATGATTACCTGTCAATAATGTATTGTTCCTTCCTTCCTGAACTTTCGTGGTGATGGAATAGAAGGCCCATAATTCGAATTATGTTCCTTTGTATAGGAATAAAGCCGTTCCGAACCTCTAATACCACGGATTCTGCCTCTTATTTTACTGAGCTATTCTCATTAATTTTCCGCATCAAATTAAGTACCGGTAATTAAATTATTTACCACAGTATAAAGGCCCAATTTGCACATAACAGCAGCTAATGAAGAGGCATCACTGTGAAAGAGTGTCAGCACACACCGCCGCAGCAGCGTAGACTCAGACACTCTGCCCAATGGGGGCCGGGAGATTCTAAACAAAGCTACATGAACAAGCCAATGGCCTTTGAACGACCTGCAAAGTGTGTGTGCCCAGGAAGCTGGGCTGAGGTGACAGAGGGTGACAGACAGACGGAGGGAGAGGGAGAGAGAGGGAGGGAGACAGAGGGCGACAGAGGGAGACAGACAGAGGGAGGGAGAGGGAAAGAGAGGGAGGGAGACAGAGGGTGACAGAGGGAGACAGACAGAGGGAGGAGGGTGACAGAGGGAGACAGAGGGAGACAAAATCACCCTTGGGTGGTGTGGGCATGTCCGCTCGTCAGCAGGTGGACTGTGTGCATGTTGACAAGGTCTGGCAGTGCGTGAAACACCCCTTTTTCGTTTGGAAATCACTGGGCCATGTGTCAAACTGTGCACGAGTAGATCCTTGCTGCTGGCCCAAACCTAACCTTACACCCAGTATACCCACTCACTGTGTTTGTTAGAACCCAGTCACAAATGCATAAGTTACCTACCTGCATTCTCCAATAGATATGAAAAAGCACCATTTGGCCACGTACAGTGCAACACGTAAGCCGGTTCTGCAGCGCTCGCTACGCACGCACGCTACACTGCTCACTGCGTTAAAAAATGACGCAAAAACAAAGAGTGTGTCACACATAGGAAAAGTGTTGAAAGCTGTGGCCAAGGGACATACCCATGCACCATGCACAGGGACTTGCCAAGTACAGACAAGGTAGATGACACTTGGTCCTGCTGTAGACAGCGCAAGGCAATCCTGTGACCACTGTACACTCAAACACCAACTCCACTTGCCACCTACCTACCACAGGAACTCACATTCACTGTTATGACAGCATGCACCATGAGGGGATAGACACATCACCTGGTAGACCCAATGACAAATCACACCACACCCAACAGCATGCCCGGTCACACACCCCCCCCCCTTACACAAGCACACACCCCCGGGGCAGCCAACGCAAATTGGCACTCCCACAATGGATATGTGACACAAGAAGACCAATCCATAGCCAAATAAGCATCCCAACACTCATTAGACAGGCCAAATAACCAGGAGTACATATCAATCTGTCCCCCGCAACATACCCATCCACAAGTGCACTGTGAGAGGAATGCTAGACATATCCAACTACCCAGAGGAACTGTGCCAACTTGAATATGTATGAAACATGGATGACGCATGAAACACCATTAACATTGTCTCTCTCTCACACACAGGGCAACGTCGTCGATCTCCCCCCAACACTGGGGGGGAAGAATCACATGACCAGGCTCGGCGTGACGATGATCCCACCGGCAGCGACGACTCTCACCACACCGTGGATGACCCCGACCAACCTGGCCCCTCTGGTGCCCAAGCACCTGCAGCACCTGCGTCAGGTACAACTGTGCCAAGCACCACCCCCATTCCTGCCACATCCCAGGATACACACAGGAGCCCTGCTCGCACACAACACAGCCAGTCTGACCAGGAGGGACAAGGTACTCCGGGCACCCAGGAGGAGGCAGGCGACCCCGCAAATGCCATCCCTCAGGGGTCCCGGAGACCCGATGTGCCCACAACGGCAGGCCAGGCTCAAGTGGGCAGGGGTGGTGGGAGTGGAGGACGACGGAGGCGCGAACCTGACCAGACAGCTGAGGAACCCGTTATGTCACACGTCCGCAACATCCTGGACACATACCGGCGTGACACCAGGGGCATCAGCCAGGTAGTGGAGACCCTCAATGAGATCAAGAACATGCAGGCCGAGCAATATGCCAGTCAACAGCAACACCAAGGACGGATGGAGGCAAGATAGGCTGAGCTCGTGGCGGTGCTAACGGACATGAGCCGTTCACTCCGTCGGATTGCCGAAAACATGGGCAACCCTCCCTCTGCCACCAGGCGAAGATCAACACCAGCCACAGGGAGGGATCAGGAGGAGGAGGATTCGTCTGACGGAGCATCACAGACATCGTCACGGCCTGCTTCTGAGGGTCCCCCGAGGAAGGTGGGTCGTCCACGCAAAAGACCGTGAGAGTCAGCGGACCATCACCATCTCCCAGGCCACCTGGCCTGGCACCTGGCCCTCTGGCGCAACAGCAGCACCTCATCCAATGACATTCTCTGCCACATGGACTTGCTGGTCACTGTCTGACCAATGTTGACAAAGACTGTGGCATGGACTCTGATGACTTCCAATGGCAAGGATCCCAACTCCCCCTGTGAACTTTGGATTACAGATACCCGGCGAGCACCTCTTCACATCCCCCCAAACACGTACCCCACCACTAATAAAAATCATAAAAATCACGAGATGATGCCGTCATTTTGCATTATTCCATAACATGTGTGTGTTGGAAAGTCAAACCATGCCTGAGTTTTGAAGTAACTCCAACCATGCATACCCTGGGATCTGAGTCTGGCACAGGACACACATGGGTCACAATGTATCATCCAATACAGACATGGAGCACCATACTCACCCGTGATGGGCCCAACCAGCTGAGGGGGTGCCTGCACAACTGTGCGGACAGACCTATTTCGAAGAGCAACAGTCATGCGCAGAGGTAAGGGATCATGTGGAGTGTCCTGGGGTGGGAGTCCCAGGTATGTGTAGCCAGGTGGGAGAACTATGTCCTGCATGCTGGAGTCAAGTGGATGTGGAGAATGGTGGCCAGGCCAAGGTTGGATGCATGGAGATGGCACAATGGGGTCTTGGATGACAGTGCCACAAGGTTGTGTTGGGGTCGTGGTCGTGGGCTGCATCCTGAGTGTGGCCGTGGATTGTGAAGGTCATCATGCAGCTGACAGTGATCCATTGCAGCTATCTCTGTTGGACGGTGATGTGGCTGGGTTGCCGGATGTTGAAGCAGAGCTGTGCAGATGCACCCTGGATGTGGACAAGTATCATGGGAGTTGTAAGGTACTCCTCCCTAGAGTGCAGGGTAGGATTAGACACGGATGTTGTAGTTGACCTGGGGGATGGTCTGTCTTGCCTTGAGGTGGATCGAACTGTGGATCTTGTGCATAATGCAGAGTGTGCTGAAGCCTGAGGTACAGATGCTGGTGATCAGCATAGCACATGTGAGCAAGCAATCCATGATGCACACCAGCTCGTGTGCGTGGACACTGTGTGCCTGTGCAGGGCCCTTGCGGGTGGGACACAAGCAGTTGACCCAGCTGTAAGGGGACAATCCGCAGATGAACACCTCAGTCGTGTACAAGTCCAGCATCAGGTGGCCGATGTTCAGCCATCTGCCAATGGATACCATGCATGATTCAATATGAGAACTGGCAAGGACTGCGTCTTTGGGGAGGGTGAGGAGCACCTGGCTGGCAATGGGACACCAGATGATGATGAGATGCAGTGCGCATGTCATGGTGTAGAGGGGGATCCGGGACACATTGTAGACTGACACGCTGAGACATGATACCTGTGCCATGTGTCCCACAACGACACCATACTACATGCAGAGGCCTGGAGTACCACTCCCATGGCCTTGTTGGGGTACAGAGCCGGTGGGGAGTAGGAGGGACATGACATGGTTGGTGTGACAGGGCCTGGAAGGCGTGCCAGCGCTGTGTAGGCAGTTGGAGTTGCACACTCATTATGCAAAGGTGTAATGTGGGCGATGAGTGCATGCCTGAGTGCATGCAACAGATGTATTGGATGGACATTGCTTGGTGGGTGGCCTCAACATCATGGTGTAGCGTGATGTGGCACATGCAAGGACATGAGGCACGTGCAATGTGCACGTAGCATGTGCAGACGGTCCAGCCTTTCCCACCGCAACTGCGTCACACACAAGCAGATTACACCACTGCAAAAGGTGTATGAGAAGGAAGGAGTGTCTGGTTCAACATGGCACACACACAGACAATGGATGCACATGCAGCAAAGTGGCCGTTGTGGGGACTGAGATGCCAAAATACCTACACAGCCATGTACATCATGCATAATACATATCATAACCCCTGACAAACAGCTTGCATCTTGCTACTCTACACATAGACTCATATGCACAATCTGTGACAACTATGCCAGACATGCCGCATGCACAGTGGCAAGAGACCTGCATTGACAGAGATGAGGCACCTTGGAGGCTGAGGGACACCTTTATTAGTCATGTTTGCCGGAAGGCAAATGCATCTATATTAATAGATGCACAGGTCATGTGGATGAACATGTGGAACCTACACTGGCACCCCCCTTTGCACCACAGATGCAGGAAATCCATAGAACTGGCACACAAGTGACGGGTTTGAGGCAAACACCCCGTGCTGCTCACGGAGAGGCTGCTATTCACCATTGAGCCTCTAATGGGGATGTCCCACACTATGTCAACCCGGTGCATCCCGTATGTTTCCGAGGGCAGTGTTACACACATTGATGCCTTCATCCCAATCCACAATCACATTACAGATGACTGTCACCAAGTGTGACTATCAATTCAGGTGAATCCAGCTCCATGTCATGTGCCCCATGGTGATTCTACATGTATGCAAAGTAACCAAACATGAACAGGAGCAGTGCACACACATTCCAAACAAATAGCACACCCAAAAAGCCGTGCTGCATCCCTTACCCTAAGATGAATTTTCGACATGTCTGTGCATGTTACGCTGATTCAGCACACGTTGCTGTATTCATGAGGAATAGCAGGAGCACAACAATGCCACCAGCAGACAGCATGCGCAAATACCTGGGGATGAGAGACTCACAAGAAGTGAGCCAAAAGAAGCACATCCGCATGCATGGGCATGTACTCGACACGTATAAGGTTGTCAACATGCTAGGTGAAAATAGTGTCTCAGGAAAGACATTCTTTTATTACACCATCACTCGAGTGACACATCCAAACACACCTCTGACTCACTTGCCATACATGCAGATGGACCCACACATTGCAACACATGCCACACAAGGCTCAATGCGTGCACACTCAGACACTGCAACTCACCACTAAGCAAAGAAGTTGCGTATGAGCCGACTCCGGATGTTCTCTTCCTCCTCCTCCTCAACATCACTTGCCTCGTCACCAAGCCCCTCGTCCTCCACGGGAGGATGTTCCTGCTCATCCGGATCCAGGATGAGTGGCACAGCTTTCTCCACTGCCATGTTGTGCAGCATGCAGCACACGAGGAAGATTTTGCAGACCTTCACCGGTGCATATGGGAGTGCGCCGCCGGTCTTGTGGAGGCACCGGAATCGGCTCTTCAGGAGGCCAAAGGTCCTCTCTATCACTCGCCTGGTCTGCCCATGGGCATTGTTGTACCGGTGATCGGCAGCCGTTCTGGGGTTGCGGAGAGGCGTGATCAGCCATGGCATGTTGGGATACCCAGAGTCCCCTACATGGAAACATCATGGACAGAAGTGGGTCAGGAGAAGCAGTAAGACAGAAAGATGACGCTAAATACAGGAGTAACAGAGTATACCCACCAACAAGACATGCTCGTTCATTGCGCAGCTGCAGCATCATTTCAGGCACCCTGCTACACCTCATGATGTAGGCATCGTGTGCTGATCCTGGAAAACGAGCACAGACATGGGAAATCACTATGTTAGCAAGACACACCACAAGGGCATTGATGGAGTGGTAGTGTTTACGGTTGCGAAAGGCTACCTCCTGTGCCTGTGGTGGTACCAAAGCCACATGTGTCCCATCAATAGACCCGATGACATGGGGCATCCCTCCCAGGGCATAGAAGTCACCCTTGACACCTGTCAACTGCTCAGGAGTTGGGAAATGAATAAACTCATCCAGGTGAACCAACATGGCCTCTAAAAAATCATGCAGGACACGGCTGAACATGGTCTGGGACATGCCACCAACATGAGCTATGGTCTCTTGAAACGTACCCGTGGCAAAGAAATGTAGGGCTGCCATCACCTTCATCATGGGTGTCAGTGCAGTAGGATACCTGTGTAGCGGTTGGAGGTGTGGTGCCAGACTTGCTGTCAAGTTCACAATCAACCGTTGGGTGAAGCGGTAGCGGCGTATACAGTCACGTTCCCTCAGGGTAGCCAAGTCTGGCATTGGTCGGGGGAGAGGCGGAGCCCTGCAGTAATTTGGAAGGGACAACGAAGAGTGAGTACAGTACAACAACAATGTCAATGTACTGAGCACATGTTAAACAGCCAATACACATATGCTACATGCAGAGTCAGGTCTGTGCAATATATCCTGGACACGTATGCCAGGCAGGTGACACTCCTACCAAGAGCCAGCTACAAACGTGGATTCACAAGCTCAACATGACATGGCATGAAACTAGCTGTGGGCCAGTGTAAGTGAACAGGCAGACGCATTACAGGAGTGACAGACATCCACATGTATGCAGAAGAAGGATGTTTATCATACAGACAGGTTGCGGAACACAGAGGCACAGGTCACATGTCCCTGAAAAAAGGACAGACCACACACCTTGCCATGAAGGGGTACATGTCAAGACTGATCACACATACATTGATACTACGCAGATATGTCCTTGTCTCGCAAGTCCATGTTCGATGCATACATACACACGTTACATCTGATTCCACATGTGTCCTGGTGTGCATAATAGTGTGCCATGCCCATCCACACACATGCACATGTTGGATGCAGCAACTGCAGATGCATTTGACGTAACACCAATAGCAAGCTTATGGGAACACATGACACACACATGACATACTCACATCGTGCAACGCCGGTAGTCACATGTCAGGTGTAATTATCCGTGTACCTGGCATCAGGGGACAGTTGCGGGTGTTGGCGACTGTGCCATGCCAGTGACGCATTGCTCAATAATTCTGTACTACATGCACACATGTCAAAGGTGTGAAGGGGATGTGTGGCACATAGTGCACCATCACACATGACATGTGTACACAGCTCATCATACATCTATTGGGTTCAAACATGAGGAGATTTGTGCCACATCACAGCCTGACACACCTAGGCCCGAGACATGTAGGACTGCACTGACAATGACTTGATGTCCAGCCTTGGCCAAGTATGACAGCTCAATTCCTTTCTGTGTGCCGCCTGTCACCAGTGTAAGGTGTGAAACGCACCGTACACACGCTCTGAGGGCGTGTGTAGGGTCCGTATCACTATGGTTGTAGCCGTAGGCGTACCCCATAGGGATACGGTCCGTACACGCATGTGTTTAGGGTCCGCATCACTATGGTTGCGTTGCCGTAGGCGTACGCCATAGGGATACGGTCCGTACACGCGTGTGTAGGGTCTTTATTACTATGGTTGTGTTGCCGTAGGCGTACGCCATAGGGATACGGTCCGTACACACGTGTGTAGGGACCGCATCACTATGGTTGTGTTGCCGTAGGCGTACGCCATAGGGATACGGTCCGTACACGCGTGTGTAGGGTCCATATCACTATGGGTGTGTTGCCGCAGGCGTACGCCATAGGGATACGGTCCGTACACGTGTGTGTAGGGTCCGTATCACTATGGTTGTGTTGCCGTACAACTTTACGACGTCCATCTCATTTTTGCCCCCCTAGCTCGATGGCTGGCCCTGAGGTCATAGTATTTGAACAAAAGGTATTGGAGGAAATCTCCAACCTGGAACAACTTGAACAGCAAGGACGGGCTTTTAGTAATATGAGCCAGGATGACTGGGAGGCTTTGAGGTCCCTTCAGAATAATGCATCTATAACCATCAAGAGTGTCGACAAGGGCGGGGCGATTGTGGTTATGAACACTTCAGATTACGATCTTGAAGTACGGAGACTGTTGGGTGAGCGGAAGAACTATCATCCCCTCTCCAGAGATCCCACTCATGAGTTAATGAACTTAATCACTAAGATGGTTGCGGATGCCAGGAGTAAGAATTGGATCACGAGCAAAGAGGCTGAATTTCTTGTGAACACCAAACCCAGAATACCGGCTTTACTCCCGAAAGTGCATAAAGCTCAATGGCCTCCCCCGGGTCGCCCGATAGTTTCGGGTATATCTTCCATTCTTGAGCCACTTTCCCAATTTGCAGACTTTTTCTTACGGGAGTCAGTCCTTAAACAACAATCATATGTGCAGGACACGACAGATATACTGAATATCTTGAGCACTTTGGAATTTGATGCTTCGCAACAATTCTTGCTCACTATTGACATCGAGTCTCTGTACACTAACATCCCCCAGGAAGCCACGCTGGTGGCAGCAGCGAGGGCCCTGGGGGAACAGGACTGGTTCTATGACACACCCCAGTCGTTTGTGCTCCAATGTATCGAACTTGCCCTCACTCGCAACTATTTTTGCTACAAGGACGAGCTATTTTTACAGGTGTCTGGTACATCTATGGGCGCAACTTTTGCGCCGAGCTTGGCCTGCATTTATGTAGGCCAGTTCGAGGAACATTTCTTGTACCAGACATCTAATCCTTTCCAGAGACATATTTGTCTCTGGAAAAGATATATTGACGATGTGATATGCATCTGGGAGGGTACTGAGAAGACACTTCTGCAATTTCTGAATTGGCTTAACAATCTTGACCCCTGTCTTAAATTCACCTGGACAGTGAGTAATGATCATACGGTGTACCTAGATCTTGACATCAAGGTGCAGGGTAACAAGCTGTTCACGATGGTCCACCAAAAAGGGTCTGATAGGAACTCTTTGCTACACTAGCAGTCATATCACCCCAGGGCCCTACGGGATAATTTGCCGGTAGGCCAATTTTTCAGGTATCGCCGCAATTGTTCTACTGTAGAGAGTTTTTCCCAACAGGCAGAGGAGCTCTCGGGCAAGTTGATCCAGAGAGCTTATCCCAAGAAGATCGTCAGTAGGGCACGCAAAAGGGCCCTTAATACACCACGGGAGGCTCTTTTAGAAAGGAATAAAAGAGAATCAGGTGACTGCCTTACTGTGGTGATGACGTATGACCCCTTGGCAACCAAGATAAGACAGTTGATCAGGAGGCATTGGCCATTGTTGTCCACCGCTGATTTTAAAATGCCCCAACCCAGATTTGCGTTCAAGCGTGCTACCAACTTAAAAGATAAATTGGTACACTCACGTTCATAGGTGACACAAAGGAGTTCTTCGGTACCGGCCGGACACTACCCTTGTGGCAGCTGCTCGGTCTGTAACTGACGGACAGAACTAAGTCTGTAATTCTCAACAGCGGCAAAATTTGGCATTTGAATACATTTTCAAACTGTAACACCACAAATGTCATCTACAGACTCATATGTCAGTGTGGGTTACAGTATGTGGGCCTAACGACAAGGAAAATAAAAATTTGGGTCCAGGAACATCTAAGCACTATCAAAGCTGGGAAACTTACCACACGCCTGGTACAACATTTTTGCGAATCCAAACCTGATATACAGGCCTTAAAATGGGTGGTCCTGGAGAAGGTAGTGGCCAGTAATGACTGTATTGAGCAAGTCCTAGCAACCAGAGAAGCGCGCTGGATTTTTTCTGAGAAAGTGGACCAAGTGGGGCTAAACGACCATATAGAGTGGAACAAAATCAGTAGGTAATAGAACCCTTGATAGCAATGTGAAGAACTGTGTGGGTTCTATTGCAGGAAATCCCAGGTTGCAGGCACCCCGCCAGATGGGTTGTAAAGATGGATGGACTAATTCACAATAACCCCACCCTGCAGTCTCCTGATCAAATATGCTTAGAGATGTTTCGATCTCTGGTGCTCTGAGACCCCTATGTTGATAATGTATGATTACACACTTTAAGATGGCCGCTGCGGCGGGTAATCGATTGAGGGCCATTTGGCTGAATTGACTGAGGGGTCACTTAGTGGTTATGTGGAGAGTTAGCACATTACCCGTGTTATACTTGAGTCACTGCGGACTACATACGCTGATATTACCGCTGTCCTGTTTCCACTGGGTATCTTTAGATCAGAGTATCTTTAGATCATGTGTAAATGATGGTCCATTGAATCCCGTAGACATTCTAAGATGGCTGCCATGGAAGGGCTACAGATCCAAAGTGTTGTGAGCTTGTCCGTGTCAAACTTGAGCCACTGCGGACTACATACGCTGATATTACCGCTGTCCTGTTTCCACTGGGTATCTTTAGATCTTGGTATCTGTAGATCAGGTTTAAATGATGGTCCATTGAATCCTGTAGACACTCTAAGATGGCCGCCATGGAAGGGCTACAGATCCATAGTGTTGTGAGCTTGTTCCACGAGATGTGGGTTTGCAACAGAGGGGCGGGGCCCTATTTTGAAAATATCAGTAGCCGCCGCACACCGGAAAAGTGAAGCGGGGAAGAGATACGGCCCTTCCAGATAGCGGTTGCGGTGAGAGAAGTGTGTCAGCGGTTGAGTGCTTTTAGTGATGCTCTGTGCAATGTCGACCTTGCACATGTGTGGGGGCGATATTTGGACATGTTGGACTTGCTTTAGACATAGCTGCCTGGGGCACAACTTGAAATTAGAAACACCCCGATACTTTTAAATGAGTGGTGGATGCACTGAGCTTGTGAGCGTGGAACTACTTGTGGCTCGCGCTATTTGTAATATAATATACATAGTGCTACACCGTGTGATGTAGGGTCCGCATCACTATGGTTGTGTTGCCGTAGGCGTACGCCATAGGGATACGGTCCGTACACGCGTGTGTAGGGTCCGCATCACTATGGTTGTGTTGCCGTAGGCGTACACCATAGGGATACGGTCCGTACACGCGTGTGTAGGGTCCGCATCACTATGGTTGTGTTGCCGTAGGCGTACGCCATAGGGATACAGTCCGTACACGCATGTGTAGGGTCCGCATCACTATGGTTGTGTTGCCGCAGGCGTACGCCATAGGGATACGGTCCGTACACGCGTGTGTAGGGTCCGTATCACTATGGTTGTGTTGCCGTAGGCGTACACCATAGGGATACAGTCCGTACACGCGTGTGTAGGGTCCGCATCACTATGGTTGTGTTGCCGTAGGCGTACGCCATAGGGATACAGTCCGTACACGCGTGTGTAGGGTCCGTATCACTATGGTTGTGTTGCCGTAGGCGTACACCATAGGGATACAGTCCGTACACGCGTGTGTAGGGTCCGCATCACTATGGTTGTGTTGCCGTAGGCGTACGCCATAGGGATACGGTCCGTACATGCGTGTGTAGGGTCCGCATCATATAGTGATACGGACCCTACACACAGGTGTACGGACCGTATCCCTATGGCTTACACCAACGGCAACACAACCATAGGGATACAGACCCTACACACGCGTGTACGGACCGTATCCCTATGGCGTACGCCTACGGCAACACAACCATAGTGATGCGGACCCTACACACGCGTGTACGGACCGTATCCCTATGGCGTACGCCTACGGCAACACAACCATAGTGATGCGGACCCTACACACGCGTGTACGGACCGTATCCCTATGGCGTACGCCTACGGCAACACAACCATAGTGATACGGACCCTACACACGCGTGTACGGACCGTATCCCTATGGCGTACGCCTACGGCAACACAACCATAGTGATACGGACCCTACACACACGTGTACTGACCATATCCCTATGGCGTACGCCTACGGCAACACAACCATAGTGATACGGACCCTACACACGCGTGTACGGACCGTATCCCTATGGCGTACGCCTACGGCAACACAACCATAGTGATACGGACCCTACACACGCGTGTACTGACCATATCCCTATGGCGTACGCCTACGGCAACACAACCATAGTGATACGGACCCTACACACGTGTGTACGGACCGTATCACTGGAGTAGTGGTGCCCTAGGGGCGTGGAACGCACCGTACCTGTGTGTGTATAGTGAAATTGCATAGGGGACACATGAGGGACAAGTATAAGGGCCTAAATGCATGCTGGTTGTCATGGAGACCGAGTTTCAAGTTCACATTTTTTCATCAGGTGGCCAGCAAGAGTCGGTTGGAGACAATATACTATGTTGCAAAGTGGTTGTTGACTTGACATCATGCTCAATTTTTAAACCATGCAAAGCCCCTCACTGGGGTAGGTTTAAAGGTATTGGAGGAAACGTAGGATGCAAATGAGATTGACCAATCACTCTGTACTCCTGTAAATGAAACAGGCCAGCAAGGCAAATATAAGGCAGCCAGGTCCCATGAGAGAGCACTTGCCTGCACAACCTTTCATTCCACACCACTGCTGTTGCTCGTGATTCCTCTGGCACCATGTCCAGGTCTGTGGAGAGGGCCCAGCCATTCACCCTGGAGAAGAATGTGGCATTGCTGGATGTCATCCTCCCACAGTACCCCAGCCTGTATGGGAGACCAGGGGAGCAGGTGAGTGCTGACTCCACTAGCTTAGACTGTGCCCCTTTTTTGTGACTGTCACTTCTGGCATTGTGTCCAGGTGTGACAGACATGCAATGTTGTCTAGAGTGGGTCCCAGGGGGGGGGGGGGAATGCCTCATGTCTCCCATGCAGAGCATGCTGTAGTGCATGTCTGCACTCCTCACTTGCATAGTGCTTACTGTGACAATCACTGCATGGTGCATGCCACATTCAGCCTGGCTAATCCACTTGGGAATGTTGTTTCTACAGCCCTGATGTGATTCTGTGTTCCCCCCAGTGTGACAGGTGACTGTACCCACAGATGTGTGCGAGTTGAGTGTACCTGTGGTGAGAGTGTCCAAATGATGTGTTCGTCCCCTGGACATTGGTGTGTGTGTAAGTCCCCTGTCATGTGGGTGAGTGTCTATGTGGAGTGTTACAGCCCAGATGCATATACCCTACCCATCTGATGTGAGCAGGGAGCAGTGCTGTGTGTCTGACGTGCTGGGCTAGCCCAATACCTGTGACACCCCCCAGTCAAGTGGAACATGTGCAGAGTGAGGTTTGTACCCGCAGTTGCCAATGGCAGGCGATTGTCCTGTGCCTGTGTGTGTCTGTGTACTCTGCTGAGGTTTCGTCAGTGGCCGGGGGCATGTGACTGCGGTGAGGTGCTGTACATGATCCTGGTGTAGCTTGTGATGCACAGTGTGAGCCATGATCATTGATTGTGTCGCACCCCTCATTCCACCGGTGTACTTTCAATGCCACGTAGTGCATTTTGCCTTCCCCAGAGGATAATGTCCCTATGACAAAGGTGCAATGAGTTGGCTGCATACTATGCCCTGTTCACATCTACCAAATTGTTAAAATGTGTGTCTCTGTGACATGTAGCAGGTGTATTGATGTTGTCTCACTTTGTCATCCTCACAGGTAGGCGCCTATGCCAAGGGGGAGATCTGGAAGGCGGCCGTCAGGGCCGTGAGGTCGGTGGAGGGTCGGAAGCGGCGCCTGGCCCAGGTGAGGAAACGCTGGCAGGATATCTGGTGCTGGACCAGGAGGATCGCCCGGGTCCTGCTGGGGGACTCACCAGAAGGGAAGAAGAACCGTGGGCGCCGGCGCCTGACCCACATCATGAAGCGTGTGCTGGCGGTGGCCTTCCCTGACTTGGATAGGCTCTTACTGGAGAAGCAGCAGCAGGAAGGGGGTAGGTACATGTGTGTTTGTTGTGTGTCACCAGCTTTTGGAAGTGCGCAGTCGCATGGATACACTGCCAGGGTTTATATGTGCAGTGCATATCCTGTTCCACAAAGTCAACCCGTGCTGTTCTTCCTCCCTTTCCCTCCTTGACATGTGTTCCCGGGTCAGTGGGTAGTCACTCTTGCACAAGGTTATCTAGGCTGACAGTTAATCCAAGTGCCCAATGCTTGCAACATCATGTGTGGGGGTGGTGTGTTACATGTGTTGTGAGCTTGCCTGTGCCCTGGCCAGTTCATTCATTGTGGGGTCCATGTTAGTTGGCACTGCTGCTGAGTCCCGACATAGGAGTGTGTCTTAAAAGTGTACTGCCTTACAGCATGCATGACCAATGTTGTGCCCCCAGACATGATGTGCATGAGTGTGAGGTATGCATAGTGCAGGCACGGTCGCTTCTGTTGCAGTCATATCCATACAGGACCATGGAGGAGTGTGGCCACTACAGTCCCCTGGGGCACCCTTTTCTAGGTATCATGTGTGTCATCCAACAATGTGGACATTCTCTGTGTCTTCAGCATAGGTTGGGCTCTGTGGCATTGTACCCTGGCCTAATTTGTATTTACGTAAAGTGTGCTACATGTGTCCACTGTACAGGGTGACCCAAATTGGCTTGTGCATACTCACAGTGGCCAGTGCCTGTGTGTCTTGGTACAACTATCTGATGATGGTTGTTTGTCAATTATATGTGTGGACAGGCGCACAAGGGGTACTTTGTGTACACTCAGGATTTATTGAAGGGCATGTTTGTAATCCCAGAGTAGGAGGTGTAAGTACTTCCTCTGTCTCAATCACATTGTCTCAGGTGGGGGGGGGGGTTTGTGCAGGAAAGGCCTACATGTCCAAACCTTATGTCTCCTTGCCAGGTCTGGCCTGTGTGTGATGATTGTCTGAACATACACTCATCATGCAGTGACCCAGTCATGTTGGGCATGGTTTAATGTATTTGCTAAGCAGCATGTGCCAAAAGTTAGGAGACATGGTTCCTGCTCATCCCTTTTTTGGCAACAGTGTGTGGTCCAGATGCTGTGCTCGACTGTCCCCAGAGACTGGCTCCTCTGTCTAATTTGATATCAAGTTATTTGCTGTTGTGTCATGCTCTCCATTGTTTCCCAGTGGCATGGTGGGTCAACCAACTGTGTGGTGCAGGGCCTACATATGTGCGTAGTATTGTAGATGTTACTCATGTTGTTTTTCATGCTATGCACTGTGACCTATGTAGTTTTGAATCATGTGTCATATGTATACAGGTGTCTGATTATTCCTGTCTCTTCACCTTGCCCACAGCATCGTCGGGGGAAACCGAGGGAGACACTGGCACGGACCTTGAGGAGGGACCCTGCACCGGTGCCACCAGTGCTGGCGAGTCTGGCGCAGCGAGTGGCACGGAGGGCGAGGGGAGTGCGGCGGAGGACCTGTCCAGTCCCACCACCGACTATGACGCTGACGGGTCCGAGGCTGAGCTCCCAGAGCTGAAAGCAGCACTCCATCTCTCGCCGCCCCCTCCATTCCCATCACCGGCCTCCCACTTGCTCGTGTCCCTTCCGTTCGTGCTAGGCGCCAACATGTCTCCTTCCTGCCAGGCACCGCACACCCTGCCCCTGTCTCCCCTGCTGCCGTCAATGCAGAGTCTGTGGACATTCTGCGGCAGTTGCAGGTTGGTCAGACATCGCAGCTTAATGTCCTCCATGGCCACACCAGACTGCTGACACAGATGGTGTCGTACATGGAGGGCATGTCAGCAGCGATGTCTGACCAACGGAAGTTGCTGAGGTCCATAGACTCATCACTGACTGCAGCAGTGGGTCTCCTGCAGCGCTCCGTCCCCCCCTACCCCTGTACCATCCACACTTCCCACTCCCATGCCTGTCCCAAGCACACCCAGACGTCCCCATGCACGCACCCCACCAGACACAGGCAGCACACCACCAGGGAAGGGCAAGCGCACACCTCCTGTCACGCACACACAGGGGGAAGTAGCCACAGTGGGAGTCCGCAGTCCTCACGACCCACTTCCTCCAAAACCACTCCCCTTAGCTCTCCTGCCCAACAGTCGGACAAAGAGTCATTCACTGCCAGTGTGTCCCTCAGCCCCAGTGTGGCACCACCCCGCAAGCGGTGGAGGCAGTGTCCGGCCAGGGTAGTTGAGTCCCCCCCTGTCCACACCCTCCCCAAGTAGCGCTGCAACCCATTCCTCCGACCCCCCCCCTCCTTGGGGCCTGTGGTTCATTCGGGTGCAGGGGAGCCGCTGGAAGAGCTTGCAACCGTGTGCAGCGCCCTGCTAACCACCACCATTGGCGCTGCCCCATCCCCTGTGGTGGAGTCGTCCGTCCCTGCACCCACAATACCTACCCTTGCCCCTCCTGTCCCTGCGGTGCCTGGTCCTTCCCCCCCCACATGATGCCCCCCCTTCTGTGGATGATATGGAAGAGTGAACTGTGCAGGCAAGATAGGGGAGACGCATCCCCAAGTGTCCCCCACCAGGACTTCGCACATGGCCTGGCCTATGGGCCCTGTTTATGGTGGACATTTCTTTAGCTATAATTTTTTATGCTGAATAAAGCATTTTGGTTTTCATTTGCACACGAATGCTTTTCTGGTCTTGCTGTTGGTGGTGTTGCTCCATGATTTGGGGTGGTGATAATGTGTTAGGTGTCTGGGAAATGTTGTAGTGTGCTGCTCATGGGGTGGAACCTGGTATCTGTGTGCCATCACAAGGTATCTGCAAATAATCTTTGGTCATGTAAGCTCTTAATGTATGGTGACATTGTCCCAAGGTGTGTTCCTTCCTCTGTGGACCCTGACATCTTCCCTGCAGGGTGTTTCCCAATTGTTGTGCTGAGCTCTGTCTACATTTCCTGGGTGTGTGACGGATCCCTTCAACTTGGGCCATGCATGCTCAGCAATGTCTCCACCTGCATCATTTGTGGCATCCTTGGTGGTCACTGTACTTGTGTATGGAGTATATTGACATGACTTCATGTGGACATGTTCCCTTTTCCGCACTATGCATGTGTGTACTCCCAGCCTCGCACACATGTGTTACGTGTTCTGCAGGGTCTTTGGGCACCTGTCTGACAATTGTGGGCATTGTATCTGTGGGTACTCCACCCTTTTCCTTCCATGGGAGGCACCAACTTGTTGGCTGCCCCAGCACCTGTACATTCCTATCAGTCCTGGAATGTGCCTGACAGTGTGTGTTCCCTTTGGGTCTCTTAGTTTAGTAGGGTGGCACATGAATATACAGTCTTGTTGCATGCTCTCAGTGTGTGTATTGTGCTGCCAGCGCCAGGGGTGGGTAAGCATGTGTCATTTGTCATCACACCCACATGTGGTGTGTCATGCAGTGGGGGATGGACATCCACCCTCATGGGAGTAGGACACTGCTATCAGTGATGTGTTGGCATGCCACTCTCAATATAGCCGCACTTTGTGTATGCCTTCATGCACCCATGGAGTTTTGCTACTTGTAAGATGGTGTACACACCACCATGTCTCTGTCCACTGCTGGGAGGACTCTGCACCCACCCCTCCTGTGTCTGGGCACTGCTGGGAGGACTCTGTACCCACCCCTCCTGTGCCTGGGCACTGCTGGGAGGACTCTGCACCCACCCCTCCTGTGTCTGGGCACTTCTGGGAGGACTCTGCACCCACCCCTCCTGTGTCTGGGCACTGCTGGGAGGGCTCTGCACCCACCCCTCCTGTGTCTGGGCACTGCTGGGAGGACTCTGCACCCACCGCTCCTATGTCTGGGCACTGCTGGGAGGACTCTGCACCCACCCCTCCTGTGTCTGGGCACTGCTGGGAGGGCTCTGCACCCACCCCTCCTGTGTCTGGACACTGCTGGGAGGACTCTGCACCCACCCCTCCTATGTCTGGGCACTGCTGGGAGGACTCTGCACCCACCCCTCCTATGTCTGGGCACTGCTGGGAGGACTCTGCACCCACCCCTCCTGTGTCTGGGCACTGCTGGGAGTGATAGGCACCCACCCCTCCTATGTCTGGGCACTGCTGGGAGGACTCTGCACCCACCCCTCCTGTGTCTGGGCACTGCTGGGAGGACTCTGCACCCACCCCTCCTCTGTCTGGGCACTGCTGGGAGTGATAGGCACCCACCCCTCCTGTGTCTGGGCACTGCTGGGAGTGATAGGCACCCACCTCTCCTATGTCTGGGCACTGCTGGGAGGACTCTGCACCCACCCCTCCTGTGTCTGGGCACTGCTGGGAGGACTCTGCACCCACCCCTCCTGTGTCTGGGCACTGCTGGGAGGACTCTGCACACACCCCTCCTATGTCTGGGCACTGCTGGGAGGACTCTGCACCCACCCCTCCTGTGTCTGGGCACTGCTGGGAGGACTCTGCACCCACCCCTCCTGTGTCTGGGCACTGCTGGGAGTGATAGGCACCCACCCCTCCTGTGTCTGGGCACTGCTGGGAGTCATAGGCACCCACCCCTCCTATGTCTGGGCACTGCTGGGAGGACTCTGCACCCACCCCTCCTGTGTCTGGGCACAGCTGGGAGGACTCTGCACCCACCCCTCCTGTGTCTGGGCACTGCTGGGCGTGATAGGCACCCACCCCTCCTATGTCTGGGCACTGCTGGGAGGACTCTGCACCCACCCCTCCTGTGTCTGGCACTGCTGGGAGGACTCTGCACCCACCCCTCCTATGTCTGGGCACTGCTGGGAGGACTCTGCACCCACCCCTCCTATGTCTGGGCACTGCTGGGAGGACTCTGCACCCACCCCTCCTGTGTCTGGGCACTGCTGGGTGGACTCTGCACCCACCCCTCCTGTGTCTGGGCACTGCTGGGGCTGATGGCCACACACCCCTATGTGTCTGTCCACTGGCGTGGTACGACCCGTACCCACGCTCTTAAGGCGTGGGTACAGGCCGTACCCCTACGGCACCCCAACAATGGCGGTACGGGCCGTACACACGTCCCACAGGCATGGGTACGGGCCGTACCGATATTGTTGGGGTGACGTAGGGGTGGGCGTGGTACGGCCCGTACCCACGCCTTAAGAGCATGGGTACGGGTCGTACCACGCCCATCCCTACGTCACCCCAACAATGGCAGTACGGCCCGTACCCACTTCCCAAAGGCATAGGTACGGGTCGTACCACGCCCACCCCTACGTCACCCCAACAATGGCGGTACGGCCGGTACCCACGTCCCAAAGGCATGGGTACGGGTCGTACCACGCCCACCCCTACGTCACCCCAACAATGGCGGTACGGCCCGTACCCACGTCCCAAAGGCATGGGTACGGGTCGTACCACGCCCACCCCTACGTCACCCCAACAATGGCGGTACGGCCCGTACCCACGTCCCAAAGGCATGGGTACGGGCCGTACCGCTATTGTTGGGGTGCCGTAGGGGTACGGCCCGTACCCACGCCTTAAGATCGTGGGTACGGGTCGTACCATGCACACCCCTATGTCACCCCAACAATGGCGGTACGGCCCGTACCCATGCCTTTGGAACGTGGGTACGGGCCGTACCGCTATTGTTGGGGTGTCGTAGGGGTACGGCCCGTACCCACGCCTTAAGAGCGTGGGTACGGGTCATACCACGCCCACCCCTACATCACCCCAACAATGGCGGTACGGCCCGTACCCACGTTCCAAAGGCATGGGTACGGGCCGTACCGCCATTGTGGGGGTGACGTAGGGGTGGGCGTGGTACGACCCGTACCCATGCCTTTGGGACGTGGGTACGAGCCGTACCACCATTGTTGGGGTGACGTAGGGGTGGGCGTGGTACGACCCGTACCCATGCCTTTGGGACGTGGGTACTGGCCGTACCGCCATTGTTGGGGTGACGTAGGGGTGGGCGTGGTACGACCCGTACCCACGCTCTTAAGGCGTGGGTACGGTGCGTACCACAATTGTTGTGTTGCCGGTTCGCGTCCATGTCGACTTCCGTTGTGGCGGACGCAGGCCTTGGTTGAGACACCCCCGCCCCGAAGTGACCATGCCCTGGGGGTCAGGTATGTACAGGGCATGTATGATTTTTAACTTGGGTCGGGGTTATGTTTCCTGCCCCTGCCCCCCCCTTTGCCCCTGGGTGCTGTTCTGACATTCTGCGGCGTCTGCATCGGTTCCTGTACACCAGGTGGACTGCTATGAGGGCCGGGATGACAAGTAGGTTGGGGTCCATGGCTGTCCGACACGTACAGGTGCTCCTTCTGCGCGTCGTCCTGATTTCCGGGCAGTTTTTGGCTGCCGTAAAATATAATCCGTGCGGAGTGACGTGGGCACGGATCGTACTTGCTGGTTCGTGAAACGCTGCCTGACTCCGTCCGGACGTCACGTCCGTGGTGTCCCGGATCCGATTTGTATGTTATTTTTTGCCGGTCTGTGTTTTTTACGATTCAAACGGAAATGGTGTTTCTGTACGTATCGTACAGGCGGGTTTGTAAGGTGTTTTTTTCCCGGGTACGGGTCAGACGGAGAAAACGCTCCGTCCGACGATTCATACCCGGTTTTTCCAGGGTCGGAATCGACACCATACTATCCAAAGAGAAGTCATCATCTTGAGAACATGTGTCTCTATGAAGTGCTGCAAAACTACACTTTTAAACGGAATATTACAGAGAACATAAACGATGGAAAATATGGAGTGATTGGTTCTGAAGGATGTCTGGTGAAACAAACGAAAGGAAATTTAATTAATCACAGAAAACTGAGTTGCGACACTGCAGACAACAGGGAATTTTACTATTTAGCCCTTTTGCAAATGTTCAAACCATGGCGTTCTGAACTGGAATTACTTGGAGATTTTCCCAGCTATGAAGATTCATTTAATGCTTGTAAAGATAACATACAATGCAGTGCTTTTGCAAATTATGTGAAAATGTTGAATGATGAAATTGATCAAGAAGCTACAATTGCAGCTGAGATTGCTAGAGACAGTTCTCAAGACAGTCAAAGTTCTGCTGCACTGAGCAAAGATCCACTAGGACAACCAATTGTTGAAAATGAAGCAGCGATTGCAATGAATGAGGTGGAAACAGCAATGTATCAAGCACAAGATGATGCAATACAGTTAGGAAACTTGGAAGAGCAACTAAATGTTGAACAGAAACAAATATATCAGCAAGTGAAAGAGCAGATTGACCATGGATTACTTCATGAAAAGAGAGTGTGCTCATGTACATCATTTCAACCTATCCGAATGTATGCGAGTGGTCAAGCTGGAACAGGAAAGAGTTTCTTAATTAAAGTAATTACAAGTCATCTGCAAAAAACAACTGAGTCGCATTTGTCTTGTGTTGTCACTGCTCCAACTGGGTTGGCAGCACATAACATTAAAGGAATTACTTTACATCGTTTACTAATGCTGCCATAGAGCATGAGAACAAATTGGAATATCACAAGCTATCTGGAGAAGCTTGTTGTGAAGTTTCAAGAGTGCTGAAGAAAATGAAACTTCTCATTATTGATGAGGTGAGCATGGTTTCAAACTTGATGCTTGTCTTTGTGCATTTAAGAATGCAGCAAATTCTTAAAACAGAGTATGACGTGTTATTTGGAGGAAAACACGTCATAGTTCTTGGAGATCTACTGCAACTGACACCGGTAAAAGGACAACCAGTATTTAAAACACTTGCCCATGAAGATACCAGAAAGTCTCTTGGCAGTGTTGGTAATGTGAACATTTGGAGTAATTTTGAATACAAAGAACTGACAACAAATATGCAAACATATGATGCTGAATATGGAAGTATTCTTCACGATACAAGAATTGGAATTCTTTCAAAAAAAGGGAAAGAAGCTTTGGAGAGTCGATTACTTTGCAATGTCTTTCCAAATGAAAATGCAGTTGCTGCAAAAGTGTACGTGGAAATTGCTAAAAATAAGTCAGTGATTTGCTTAATGCCAACACTGCGTGAGTGTTCAATATTTAACGAAGAATTATTAAAATTGGAAAATGAAGAAATTGTTAAAATGGAAGCCATCGATAAAATACTACATGAAGGAATCACTATTATTTTGACGGGTAAGTTGAGATCAAAACTAGATTGTTTAGAAAAAAAATATCTAAAACTGCTGGTTTGGAAAAGACACTGTATGTGTGTGTAAACTGTCGGGTAATTTTAAGGCGTAATTTGGATGTAGAGAAAGGTTTAGTTAATGGTGCAATGGGCAAAGTGGTGGATTTTGTGAATTATCAGAAAAAAGAAGGAATTGAATTTTTAAAAATTAAATTTGATCAGATTGATGAAGTTAAAGAAATTAGTCGTCGTTCAGTTCGTTTTTTGCTTGTTAAAGATTTATATGTCCGTAGGAAACAATTTCCATTTTCTCTGGCATATGCAGTGACTATTCATAAATCTCAAGGATTAAGTGTAGACCGTGCATTGGTGAACATTGGATCTACTGTATTTAAAGAGGGTATGGCATATGTTGCTTTGTCGCGAGTTAGAACATTATCTAGTTTGTTTTTGATTGATTTTGATGAGACAAAGGTTACTGCAGATGCAAACTGGGTAAAAGAGTATAATAGGTTAAGAAGGGTGTATGCTCCAAATTTAGGTCAATATCCTGTATTTGAAAAGCGGGTGGTTTGTCGAAAACGAAGGTTAGAGAATGTCTTGAAGGGAAAAGAACAAGATAATGCTGCGATTGCAGGTAAAAAGAAATTGGACACTGTTGAAGAGATTGTTGGTTATCAGTTTGAAAATAGTTCTGGTGTCAACTGCTATGCTAATGTAGTGGTCAATGTGGTTTTATATCTGGAAGGTTTGCAAGCACAAATTAAGCAGAATCGGGAAAAAAGATTTTGTTCTCTGTTGCATTCTGTTTATGAAAAATTGACAACAGATAGAAGAAAAATACAATCTGTTTCAGATGTTCGTAATCTTTTGGATGTGTGTTCTGGTTCTACACAATTTACACAAAATATCCAACAAGATGCTCAGGAATTTTTAATGTATATGCTTACAATTTTTGAAAATATTTTTGGCCTTTCTTACAAATGGGAACATTATTGTGAAAATTGCATGTATACATGTAGCACCAATGTAGACACTGAGAGATTTCTGTATTTAACATTACCAGACTGTAAATCAGTGTCTTTCAATAAATTAGTGAAAGGTGCAATTCAAAACATGGTGTAGCCAATGTAAATCAGAAATGTTATCCACATTATTCTTAACAAAATATGGAAAATACATAATTTTAATGATGCAACGTTGTACAGCTGATGGAAGTAAATTGGATACTTTAATAAAGCAGTTTATAGCAACACAAGTATCAATATCAGGAAGGACTTTTGTAGCAATTGCAATAATTTTCCATGATGGTCCTTCCACCACATCTGGACATTATACTGCCTATCTAAAATGTGACAAAGGCTAGACACTTTGTAATGATGCCCAGTTGGTTTTCAAACAACGTTTGCCTAGGGAATTACAAAATTCCTACCTAATATTTTTAAAGCCAAAGTTTTAGGAAGATAATTCACTCTCTGAGGAATTTATTATTATAATTTAATAGGACTACCATTGGACAATTTACATAAAGTGCAAAAATACCATTTGGCCTCAAGGAAAGGTATATTTTTGAATTATGGACTTTTTGGTGGTCATTTATTCGGTGATTATTTTAATGCGGCAACATTTACAGTTTTTATAAGTTGAAGTTATAAAATTTTGTAATCTGTAAGCATTTCATATATGTATGATTTGTATTTTCTGGTATTTTACTGAGAATAGTATGTTGTTTTTTTTTTTTAACAATCTTCTTTCTTTTTTTTTGCCCGCTATTAAGTGATGAGTACCATTGAAATCACTATTTCTAGTGAAATTCAATATATTCTGAGAACAGCAAAAAGGCAAACAAATTACTTTGTGGAAATTATGTTGTGTTGTAAAAAATGTATTATTATATGTTATTTTTTTTTTTCTTTCACAGATCCAAATTTTAAAATAAGCAATTTTTAACAATTTATATTTGAATGAAATACCATTTTTTATTCCTATTACTGTGAAGGTAAGTTTAACTAAGTCTCAATATGCAGAATGAAGAGGCCTGCAAGAAGCTACAAAGTTGAAACACGTTTCTAAAAACACTCTGTTTATGTAGTTTTGAAATCTGACCATAATCAGATATCATGTGACCTGCAAAAAGAGAGATTTGAGGGGTTCATAATATTTCACGTTTTTAGCTGTTGAAGGACCGCAATCATTTCAATGATTCTTCTTTGAACATCTTTGCAGACAAAACTCTGCGCTTACTTTTATCATTTGCAAGGAAATTTAAAAACACAAATATGTCACTTTTTGGAACACAGTTATTGTGCAAGACACTCTTTTATATTTACAAAGAGAGGAAAAGGCACTCTGTGCACTTTTTATACTCCATGTAAATACAACCTCATCATTTATGTTGAAAGGGTGTTCTATAAGTGTTGTTGTGCAGGATTGCACTTAATACTCATAGAACAAGACACATGTCTAGATTTATCAAAAATCATAAATCTCGATATGTGTGTGAATGGTGCACCTACAATTGGTGTAGGAAAGCACAACAAAGAATTGTTTTCATTTCTCCACATTTTTATATCTTCAATGCATGCTGAAATGTTCAGCATACATTGAAGGAGAAAAATGCATTTTCTCATTGTTTTTGTACAGGAAGGTGTGTCTTCCTGTAGAAAAACAAACAGCACATGACACAGATATCCTTGCACTTTTGTGCAAGGGTGCCTGTGTCACCACATGGCTGCAGTTTAAGCAGCCGTGCAGACAGAAGCATAGATTTGCAACATATTTATGTACATATGTTGCATCCCTGTGCTTCGGAAGTACTACAGCACACTGCAGCTAAAGAGGTTACTGTGTGATGCTGCAGCACTTCCTTATATAGTTCTGCACTTATACATTCACCATACGCTACTAATGCATTCATTCAGTCAATTACGTACTACACATACATTCATGTAAACTTTCACACTCTAACAAAGATATTTAGCTTTTTTTTTAAACCAGGAAAGTTAGTTCTTACAAGAACCTTTTTTTTTCTTCTTTTATATTTTTTGGGGGGGTTTTCTGAACAATTTTGTGATTTTTTTGATTTTTCTGAAAAAACAAAAACAAAAAACAACAAAACAGGAGAAACCAAAGAATGAACTTCAGGGAACAATAAAAAACAAAAAAAACTAGCAGATATGACTTTCTTGGCGGCGGCAGATCAGATCGATCGACTGCTCGCCATAGCATAAAGTCTTATTGCACTTAGTGCAGAGCACTTTTAAAAATTGAAATTGAGGACGGATGTCCAAGGTTTGGTCTGATGGATGCACTCTTGATGTGCTCGGCTGCGATGAGGTGGATGGCACAGGAGCAGGAGTGTTTCTCATCCGTCGGCACTCTTCTTTTGCAAGATTGTTTGGATGCAGGGTCCTCATGTGCTTCATCATACTTGCCGTGCCGCAAGAGTATTTCTTGTTAGGCTCCCCTCTTGATAGGACTCTTTTGCAAATCTTGCATGTGACCAAGGTGGCATTGGTTTTATTCTACCCCTCGGGAAAAGTAAAACATTTCCATACCACTGAAGAGAAACGTTCCTTGCATGGTAACTCCGGCAAAAATTAATCCTCAGAGGTTTGAGGTGATGCAGGTGATGCCTGCTGCCCTGAAAGTTCCTGACCCCCTAGCCTTTGTCAGGGGGTCCCTGAAGGACCCCGAAGGGTGAAAAAAGCATTTTATTTTTTTTCAAAAATCACCCCCCAGCGGCCATTTTGAGTTTTAGAGGCAGAAGAGAGCTAAAAACACAAGTGGAGAACGTGAAAATGGGGCAGGGTAGAGAGTCCCTGACCCCCTAGGCCTTCTCAGGGGGACCATGAAAGACCCCTAAGGTCCCAAAAAAAACAAAAAAATTATAAATATTGCGCGGTGCGCGAACGGCGGCAAAAAATTCATAAATAAGTACCGATGCAGAGTCTAAAGTTCAAGAGGAAGACTGTTCCCTTCATCTGTGAAATGTACACCGTCTCCTCTATAAATGCCTTGCATGTTGTAACGCAAGTTGTTGTGGTATATAGAACCCATACTATAGTTGCTGAGGAAAGCAGAATCAGACTTATTGACGTGCTTTTTTGCTTTCTCAATCTGCGGACAATATTGGTTGGACCAGTTCCACTTTTGTCTTTGGCATATATTAGAATATACAAAGGTAGTTTGTGGAAAAAGTGACATCAATTGCACAAAGGTGTCCTTAACAAGCATTACCAGACCTACCTCAATTAAAGTGCCTAGGTCATTTCCACCACAGTGCACAATTATAAGGTCAGGCTGTGGGAGATGTAGAAAGGATTTCACCAAAGGCATTAATTGGTGCCACTTTAACCCTCTCTGACCAATCCATTTAATGTCTACATTTGGCAAAGCAAGGTCTTTCACAATACCTCTTTTTTCTGCATACTTTTCACTCCAGTAGACATAGCTATGACCTACAATCCACACTGTGAACATCTTTCAAGGAGATCTGGATGCACTCAGAAGGTCTCTTTCAGTAGAATGGCAATATGAAAAGAAAGATAGTTGTAAAATGGAGGCTTACATACTTTTTTTTTAATAAAAAAAAGTCATTGGCTGTTTCAGACCATTCAACACTAAAAACTAGGCTGTATGTTCAAATTTTTAAAAGCATGTTTTGTATTGGTTCAGAAAAATGTGTTCCCACAGAAGATTACTTTGGATATGCTGTTTGAAAAGTCAAGCACTCTTGCTCTTTGGATTAGAAACATTGTGTGCTGAACTTCTGACCTCTCTGCTCACACCAGTGTTCCATGATCTGTTGCTATGGTAGCAGGCAGAAGTCATGTTGGGGGTAGGAATCATTTGGAAAGGGTTGAAATTTGCAACCAATAGAAATGTGTGTTTCCATTTTAAAAAAATGTGGGAAGCAATGTGATTTGAAGTTAACATGTATATGTGTGAAAAAAGAGAGGGACATTTTGCCATTTAGTGGTTCTGGTGAGAGGAGAACAGCTCAGAGATTCTGGCTCTGATAATCTGCTGTGTGAGTGGCACATTTATTTCTCAACTAACTACTTTTAAAGGTGAGTTATGAATTTGAGAGGGGATGTATGTGGTGTATTTTGATGTAAATAATAAAAATGTGTTTCTTCTTGTAAAGTTGTGTTTTACATTTTATGTTTTGGAAGATATTTAACTGCCTTGAACTTGTAAGATATTATGGAGTATGTCTTCACCATAAGTTAAGGTGTACTGGTATCACCCAGGAATACTGTTTTGTGCCTAGAATCACATCATGAGTCTGTGTGCACACAGGAATTGTTGTCAGAGATTTAGTTTGTGTTGCTCTTGTTCTGTAAGACTTGCACTCGTAGGAAAGGGGCAGTTTGTTTTCTTGAACTGTGATGGTTAGAATTCAGCAGTAATCACTATCTCACAGATGAGAGGCAAATGCTAACACATTTGAAAACAACAGTGTAGATTTTCCTTCCACTCCTGCAAGGGGTGAGGTAGTTCCTACATGTTCAAAATTCCAATTAACAGGTGATCTTACATACATCTCTGCAGTCTTCATGCAGTTGTGCAAGCATCCATGCAGATCTCTCTTGCACCTGACAATACACAGTCTCCAGAAACACACTCTTAGCACACAGCCAGCTGCTTCTCCTGCACTCCCATGCTTACTATTCAGCACTGTGTGGTATTTCAGATAGCAGTGTGTAACGCTAACACATTCAACATCTCATTTCCTTTGCTCTAGTCTAATCACTCACCCAGGTTCCACATGCTCATGGTCTCAAGTAGCTGTTAGGACATGTGCTCTTTTCTGCCTCTCTAAACTATAAGGAAAATGTGTCAGGCTGTTACAGTAATTATCACTTGCTCTACCACAGTAGTAAATGTGCTTTGAAATTGCCAATCAAATATCGTTTTCTGCCTAGAATCACACCATGAGTCTGTGTGCACACAGGAATTGTTGTCAGAGATTTAATTTGAGTTGCTCTTGTTCTGTAAGACTTGCACTCGTAGGATAGGGGCAGCTTGTTTTCTTGAACTGTGATGGTTAGCATACAGCACACATCACCATCTCACAGATGAGAGGCAAATGCGAACACATTTGAAAACAGGGTAGATTTTCCTTGCAGTACTGTAATGAGTGAGGTAGTTCCTACATGTTCATAAGCCCAATTAACCCTTACCACATGTGCTCTTACATACATCTCTGCAGTCTTCGTGCAGTTGTGCAAGAGTCCATGCAGATCTCTCTTGCACCTGACAATACGCAGTCTCCAGAAACACACTCTTAGCACACAGGCAGCTGCTTCTCCTGCATTCCCATGCTTACTATTCAGCACTGTGTGGTATTTCAGATAGTGTGTAACGCTAACACATTCAACATCACCAAGGCTCATTTCCTTTGCTCTAGTCTAATCACTCACCCAGGTTCAAAAATGCTCATGGTCTCAATTAGCTGTTAGGACATGTTCTCTTTTCTGCCTCTCTAAACTAGAAGGAAAATGTGTCAGGCTGTTACAGTAATTATCACTTGCTCTACCACAGTAGTAAATGTGCTTTGAAATTGCCAATCAAATATCGTTTTCTGCCTAGAATCACACCATGAGTCTGTCTGCACACAGGAATTGTTGTCAGAGATTTAATTCGTGTTGCTCTTGTTCTGTGAGACTTGCACTCGTAGGAAAGGGGCAGCTCATATGATAGGATTTGAAAAGCTCAAAAAAAAGATAGTGATATATTTAAATTACATAAAGGTATTTTTTTTTAGGTATTGCTGAACAACACTGAAATAAATTAAACATGCCTATAAAATCAAGAAAGAGAAAATAACAGCAAAAACATCTATATTTGAAGACAACTGGACAACAAAAATTAGTTGAAGAACCTCATGTTGGAAAAAAGAAAATGTCTTCTGGTAAGCAGACTAAGGATTTTTTTTAAAATATCCTCAAACATGGAAAAAATGTACAAAGTATATCCACTGCAAATAGTGTTTCAAGAAGAAAACAACAAGACAATAGAAAGAAAATACTAAATGCTAATGTACAATCAGAAGCAAGAAAGAATGACTTAAAAAGAAAAACAGAATTTCAAAACATTCGTAAAAAAATGTTTCAGAGAAGAGTGGTGTTCAATTTGCTAAAGGAGGTGAAAAAATATAGGAAGAAAGCAATATTTTATAAGAAAAAGAAACATATTGAATCAAGTGTTGCAAAGGCTTTGGAATTAAAAAGAAAACTATTCATTTTAATTTTGAACAGGATCCGTACATTAGATAAAATAACTTTTGTAATGTGTTCTTAGGAGAATGGAAGCATAGTTCAAGTACTGAACCATTTTTTAATGAAGAGAGTTATCTTCAAAGTAATAGTTTGCTGCATGCAGTTGACACCAGTGGTCGAACTCATGAAGTTAAAGATGGTTGTGTAATGGAAAAGGAGAAAATGGTTCCAAGAAATGAGGAAGAAGTGTTAGCTGATGAGGTTATGGGGAAACGTCCTAAAGCCCCAGTGTACACTTGGAATTGTAGTAGTATTTGTACTGTACGACAAGAATCTATTGATAAATTACGTTACTTTCTAAGAGAATATAGTAAAAAAAAAGTGTTAAACAGAAGATTAAGGTGCTTCAAAGACTAGATCCATGCAGAGTGACAAAGAATACTGGTTTGAAAGGACATTCTCTGGCTTGTCTTTCTAGGAAAGTTTGTCAAAGTGTTTTTCACCATTTTAGGATGCTGGCAGTACATCATACTGAAATAAGAAAGTTTGTGAGAAGATTGTATTTTGCTAAAAGTCCAGCACTAAAGTTAAATGAGTTGAATAGTGCTCTGTTGCGTGGATCTGTATCAGATGTAGAGAAGGTTATTGATGATATTCAGTTTTGTTACTTTGGTCCAGAACAAGAAAGTGCAGGAAATGACACAGTTATTGAAGAAAATGTGGAAGAGAATGTAGAACCCACCGTTAGTAAAAATTTTGAAGATCAAATGACAAAATTTACTATCATCTCTAATGAAAGACCAAATATTACTTGTATTTGTTGCCGGAGAAGCCATTATAAAACTCAAACAAGGAATGTTGATCTCTATAAAAAAAGTGAAAAAGAAAATAATTATGAGTGGAAGGATTTTGCTACATATTTGTTTCTGGAAAATTGTTTTGATTTGGGTGAAGGTCAGCGTATTTGTAAACACTGTTATAACAAGTTAGAAGAAAATAAAATGCCAGCTAGAGCTGTACATAATAATTTAGAATTGGTTGATATTCCTGCAGAACTTAGTAATTTAAATAAGTATGAGTCTATACTCATTCAATGTGTCCATCCGTTTCAGACTATAGTTCGTATGGAGCCCAAAACAGGTAAATTACCTCCTTCAGATTTACAAAGAGGTTTAAAAGGAAGAGTTGTCTATTTGCCATTAGATTTGAAACAAAATATTGAAACAATTGATGCAGATAGTTTGGAAACTGAACCATTAGTTATTCTGGTTAATGGTGTACCTACAAAGAATAAGAAAATTTGGCAGGAGCTAGTAGATGTACAAAAAGTACAAAGAGCAAATTTGTATTTGAAAAGAAATAATAAGTACTATGAATCAATTTATATGGATGAAGATGAAGAAGTTTTACTAGCAGACACAGGAATACCAACTGGGTAAATTGAAAAAGTGGATAAGTCAAAAGAAGAAGAAATTTATAAACATTTCATCATACATCCTCTTCATTCTAAAGAAGTTATGGGAAACACTATTAATCTGTTTCAGATGAAAAAACCAAAAGGAACTCCCATGAGTGTATGGGAGGAGAGCATGGAAGCTCGTTGTTTTCCCCAGCTGTTTCCTACAAGAAAAGGTGGATGATATGATGAACGTCCAGTACAGATTCCTGCTACTGAGTATTGGACTACAAGATTATATACAGAAGATCCAAGATTGTCAAAGTATTCCTTATTTGTTCCATCTTTTATTTGAAAGTGACTTGTCTGCAATATCTTATGCAGTAAATCACATTTTAAAAACTGGAGTACATCTACATAATGTGTCTGCAAAGGATTTTATGAACAAAGTGCAACAGCGAGATGATCATTTGGAATCTCAAATGATTAATCTGATGGCTTGTCAGCGTGGAAATAATGAATATTGGTACCGACGCCATGGAGAATTGAAATGTATGTTACGGAATTTAGGAACTCCTACACGACGCCATGGAGAATTGAAATGTATGTTACGGAATTTAGGAACTCCTACATGGTTCCTTACCCTAAGCTGTGCTGAGTACGCTTGGGATGATTTCCTGGATTTTCTTCGAGAGGCAAACTCAAATATTGAAAACATCCAATACAAGACAGCAGGAGAATTGTGCTCATTGGATCCGGTTAATGTTTGCAGATATTTCAATCATAGATTTGAGGCTATGATGTCCTTCATCTGCAATAAAAAAATTCACCTCTTGGAAAAGTTGTGGATTTCTTTTGGAGAAAAGAGTACCAAGCAAGAGGTGCTCCTCATATTCATATGCTGTTGTGGATCAAGGATGCCCCAAAATTTGGAACAGATTCTGATGATGCAGTTGTATCTTTCATTGAAGAACATGCAACATGTGCTATACCTAAAAGCACAGAAGAAAAAAACTTAAAAGAGCAAGTTTTACGTTTCCAAAGTCATCGGTGTGGAAAATACTGTCGACGAAAGTACAAGAGTAAAGATAAATTCTACACAAAATGTCGATTTGGATTTCCACGACCTGTTCTTTCAAAAGGAAGAGTAAACAGTTTTATGTCAGCTGTGCGACATACCATTACAAGAAAATCTCCGAAAAATACCTACAACCTAAGAAGAAAAGAAGAGTCAAAATATATAAATGACTACAACCCAGTCATTTTATCAATGTGGAATGCTAACATGGATATTCAGTATGTAGCTGACAATTCTATTGCTGTTGCTCGGTATGTCACATCTTACATCACTAAATCTGAGAAAACGGAATTGAAAGAAATGTGGGAAGAGATTTCTCACGAGAAGACTGTCAGTAAAAAGCTATACAGTTTGTTTAAAGATGTTATCGCATCGAGAAATTGGGTCATACGAATGCTCAGATAGGTTATCATCTGCAAGTCTGTACTCCAAATCCAGAAGAATAATTTGGGTAAGTTTAGGCCTTGCAGGAATGCGAAATCGGGTACTGAAATCTATTCGAGAAATTGAATATTTAGCAGAGAACGAACCAGAAAGTACAGACATTTTGAAAACAAATATGTTGGACACATATTACCGAAACAGAAGTCATCATCTTGAGAACATGTATCTATGAAGTGCTGCAGAACTACATTTTTACACGGAATGCCACAGAAGACATCAACAATGGAAAATATAAAGTCATTGGTGAGGAAGGATGTTTGGTGAAACAAACTAAAGGAAGTTTGATTAATCACAGGAAGCTGACTTGCGACACTACTGACAAAAAGGAATTTTACTACTTAGCACTTTAACAGCTGTTTAAACCATGGCGTTCAGAGGATGAATTACTTGGAGATTTTCAGAGCTATGAAGATTCCTTTAATGCATGTAAAGATAGCATAGAATGCAGTACTTTCACAAATTATTTACAAATGTTAAATGAAGAAATTGAACAAGAAGCTACAATTGCAGCTGAAGTAGCTAGAGACAGTTCTCAAGACAGTCAAAGTTCTGGTACGCTCAGTCAAGATCCCCTAGGACAACCAATCGTAGAAAATGAAGCTGCAATAGCCATGACTAAAGTGGAAACAGCTATGAATCAAGCTCAGGAAGATTTAATAGACTTACCAAATTTGGAACAACTGAATGATGAACAACCACAAATTTATGAAGAAGTCACAAAACAAATTGATCATGGATTACTACATGAAAATAAAGAGTGCTCATGCACATCATTTGAACCAATCAGAATGTATGTGAGTGGACAAGCTGGAACTGGAAAAAGTTTCTTAATTAAAGTAATGAGAAGCTACCTACAGAAAAAAACTGATTCAACTTTGTATTGTGTTGTTACTGCTCCAACTGGGTTAGCAGCATATAACATAAAAGGAATTACCTTACATCGTTTGCTAATGTTACCAGTAGAGCATGAGAACAAAATAGAATACCACAAGCTAACAGGAGAAGCATGTTTTGAAGTTTCAAGAGTGTTGAAGAAAATGAAAGTTCTCATTATTGATGAGGTAAGCATGGTATCAAACTTAATGCTTGCCTTTGTGCATTTAAGAATGCAGCAAATTCTAAAGACAGACTATGACGTGTTATTTGGAGGAAAACATGTTATAGTTTTTGGGGATCTACTGCAGCTCACTCCAGTTAAAGGACAACCAGTATTTAATACTCTTGCACATGAAGACACGAAAAAGTCATTAGGAAGTATAGGTAATGTGAATATTTGGTCATACTTTGAGTACAAAGAACTCATTACCAATATGCGGCAAGCAAATGATGATGATTATCCAAGTATTCTCAAAGATATCAGAATTGGACTACTCACAGAACATGGCAGAAAAGCTTTACAGAGTCGATTGCTATGTAATTTGTTTCCAACAGAACAAATAGTTCCAGAGAAAATATACAAGAAAATTGCAGAAAAAAATACTGTAATCTGCTTAATGCCAACACTACATGAATGCTCTATATTCAATGAAGAACTTTTGAAATTGGAAAATGAAGAGATTATGAAAATGGAAGCCGTGGATAAAATACAGCATGAAGGAATAACTATTAGATTGGCAGGCAAATTGAAAACTAAATTGGATTCTCTAGAGAAAAACATATCGAAAACAGCTGGTTTAGAAAAGAATCTTTATGTATGTATGAACTGTCGAGTAATTTTAAGACGTAATTTGAATGTAGAAAAAGGTTTAGTGAATGGAGCTATAGGTAAAGTTGTGGGTTTTGTTAATTACCAGAAAAAAGATGGAATTGAATTTTTAAAAAATAAAATTTGATCAGATTGAAGAGGTTAAAGACATTAGTCGTTGTTCAGTTCGTTTTTTGCTTGTGAAAGACTTATATGTACGTAGGAAGCAGTTTCTGTTTTCTCTAGCATATGCTGTAACTATTCACAAATCTCAAGGATTAACTGTAGATAGTGCTTTTGTAAACATTGGATCTAGTGTGTTTAAAGAAGGTATGGCATATGTTGCTTTGTCACGAGTGAAAAAATTATCTGGTTTATTCATAATAGACTTTGATGTCTCAAAAGTTAGTGCTGATGCAAATTGTGTAAAGGAGTATAATAGATTAAGAAGAAGCTATGCTCCTCATTTAGGTCAGTATCCTGTGTTTGAAAAACGTGTTGTTTGTCGGAAAAGGAGAATTGAGAATATCTGTAATGAGGATGTACAGAAGAGAAAACAAAAAGAGTGATGTGATTGCAAGCAAAAAGAACAAGCATTTACAATGCAATAGGTCTTGCATTTATTAAACTTGGAGCAATTGGCATTGAAAAGGACAATATTTTTTACTTGTGCTTTTGTATTTGCAGTAGAGTAAATATATTTGCATAGTGCTATTGGTATGGTATGAGCTTGCGACGCTGGAGAACAAGTTAATGGGTAATAAAAAGAGCGACCCTAAAGGAGGGACAGTGTGACAAGTAGAGCAAAGAGACTGCTATGAAGTACTGGTGGAAGAGCCGCATAGAGAGACTGAATGGATAAGATGGAGGGACTAAAAGGCTGGGATGAAAAGAGGGACAGGCTGAGAAAATGAGAGACTCTGGTGAAAGGAGTGACAGAATGAAGAGGGGAGAGGTAGGCCATGAAGTAACGGAGGGTAGTGCCATTAGAAGACAGTTAAAGGCTGAGGTGAAAGGAGGAGTCCACTAATAAACTAGGAGCCTCTGGTAAAGAGGAGGTACAGTGTGACGATGTGAAATAAGTGACAGTAAGAGCAGAGAGACAGCAATGAAGTAGTGGTAATGTTTTTACACATGTTTTGTTTGCAGTGTAGCTTTTTTTAAGTATACTAGAGTTAAAGCTATATTGAGGCTGTAAATCAAGCGATCGGCGCACAGGAGACGGCGGGAAGGGAAGTGGTTCAGGGTGGGAGATGAAAGGCTGGGACATGAGAGCAAGTGAACAGCGGGGTGGGAGGGAGGGTGGGGGTGATCTGGGTACTGGAGAACAACCAGCTGCTGGCCCAGCTGTTTCGGAAAAGCAAATCAATTGGTTTGCCAGTGTGAAATAAAGAAAAGTAAATACGTTGTGAAAGCAACTCTGTTTTAAACAAGGAAAGGCGAGCTTAAAGTCAAAGCTTCGCCGTTTTGAAATCAATAAATAAAGATGCGAGGCGATGCGGATGGCTCGCTGCCACACATTCCTGTCTATTTCCCAATGTGTTTACTTCTGTGTCCGATTGTAAACAAATCATTAGGTAAATGAGCCTTTTGGATCGGACAACAAATTGTTTACATTTAATTGTATAAACCATGCACTTCTGTTCCACATGGAGGGCGAACTACGGAGTAAAATATTCGACTCAATACCAAATGTGCCCCTGCTATAACAAGCATTGGCAAAATCAATAGGTCTTGCCTTCTTTTTTTGTTAAACAAAAAAAAAAGTAAAACGTAGCCTAAACGTGGTGCCCTGATGCTTGCAATAAAAAATTAATTATAAAAAATAAAACGCCCATAATTTTAATTGAACAGACAAGTGTGCTAATAGCATATATCGGGGCTCTTTTCAGCTTTAATTATGGTCAAATATGATGATTGTTGGCTCAAAAAGGAGACAATTCGTTTTGAATTACTCCAACCTGAACGCAGTTTAAACACACAAGGAGTCTAAAAAAAAAAAAAGATTTTTTAAATTAAGTACGAAGACATAAAAGCATTGGCAAAGTAATGTACTGGTACCCACCCCTAATACGGAGATGTAGACATTTTGTATTCATTATTTTATTTCATTCAAATTGCAACACAGCTAAAACGGTTTCTGGGCAGGATCTAAAAATTAAGCACTATGGAACTAGGAGCAAACCTGAACAGGTCAAATATGAGTTTAGGTCAAATACTTTATCAAAACGTTTATCACAAGAATCCACAAAATCGCTATACCCTCAGTAGCAGTTCACTCAGACATGCCCAAATAGGGGTTATGATAGGCGCCTTAGACTCCTCAAAGCAAAAGCAGAGGGGATGATGGACGGAGTGTTGAACATTGCAAACACTCACCCCCAGACTCCTCAAAGCAGAATGGGTAAGGGGCCACTCTAGCCACCTGACACCTGGGAATTTACATCAAAATAAAACACAAATGGAGCTCTTAAACGTTCAACGCAGAAAGGAAAGATACTGTCAATGTGTGGACTCAGTGGCAGCTCTTTAGATTTGCATTTGGCTTTTCTGAGGTTATTAAGATACCACTTGGTAGGCACTAGTCTCTGCAAGATGAAAAGGCCTAAAAGGAAGCCAATGTGAGATCTACTGGCTTTGTCTATTATTTTTACTGATGGTGTATGGTATAGTATGGTATGCAACTGCATAATATGGTTCGTCGTTGCTCAAGCACATTTATATCCTGAGCAAGATATAACTCAAGAGCCAAGAATGATTTGCTGTGAATCCCTGAGCAACTGATATGGCAGTGGTTTTAAGTAAGGGTAGGACTTGTAACCTTTCATCTCTGAGTTTGATGACACTTGTATCACAGATGTGTTAACGCTAGCAAAGATTTTCTGTTAAGGACTAGGGAACAGAAATTAATTGGTCCTTCGGAAGCAAACTCAAAATATATTCTGCATTTTTCCCCAATGAATGGAACTGTGAGATCCTGAGGAAAGGCACCCCACTGGGACTGGTGAGATGCGTATCTTTAATGAAAAGTAGGTGAATAAGGGTTGGTGAGTGAAAGGATTTTTAGACGGGCGTACAGGTTGCAAGGCAAGTGGAGCAATTAAAAATTGGTGCATTTCGGGGGCTGGAAATGCTGCTATCTTCGATGCAGACCTCCCCTGAGGTCGCCCGGGTTATTGTGCATCGATTTACTCAAACAAGTTTAACATATGCCTTTCGACATTTCACATGTTAAAAATAGGGACGATGTTGGCTTAAAGGGGTACAAGCATATTAAACCACATTGAATAAAGCACTGTCACTAGCACACAGAGTAAATGACTAGGAGAGCTGCCAGGCCGCTAATCAACAGCGCTCAGCAGGAGCAGCAAATAACTAAATACAAATGCTGCTGCTATGTACGGCGGTCAAGTTTGCCTGTGGGCGCTCCAAAACAAATTATTATGTTAAGTTTTATCTAGTGTGAATCAGACCCAAACATATCGGGTATCAGAGCGCTTTACATGAGCACCAGTTTCCTTACACAAGGACACAAATGTGCCCAGTAGCGCACGAAAGCGAACGGCTCAAGCAGCAAAGCGGGAGGGGGTGAGGAGAAGGGCAAGCAATGACAGGGGAAGACAGGAGGCAGCAACAATCAAGTGGAATAAAACAAATAAAAGCATTAGCAAAATTCAATTGGTCTCGTCTTTGGGGCCTTGTAGGTTTTTAGCTAGAGTTATTGGTTTAGCCAATGTATACAATCCTAAAAGGCTGTAAGGGCTGAGACTTATTAGCCCAGCAAGTCCCAATTCAATAAACAAATAATCCTAATAAAAACTGAATTTCTCCTGTAAATATTCCATCGCCTAAGCCAGTTTTATTCTTAATTATACATAAATTCCTATCACACGATCCTGCCAGCTCAGCAGTCACAATTACATATTAGAAAGACATTGTAAATGCCATCAGCAGTGCGCATTTAGTTCTGTAAGCAGTTTCTCATATAAATATTTCAATGGTTGGGCTGTGTTGTACTAAAATATTAATACATGTAAAAACCACAAACCTGTCAGTTAAGCATGTTCACAAACACATTTAAAATAAAAGAGTATCAAATAGCCCTTCATCAAAAGGAGGAGATACCATGTTATTACATGTGAAAAGATGGAAGGGCTGGGACAATGTCAGTGGCACAGCAAGTATTGCTTTATGTGTAGTAAAATGCCATAAGCAAACGAGCCTTTAAAAAACATGAGTAAAGTATACAATTTACTAAAACGCAAATAAATGCTGTCTGATAACAGCATGCCAGCCCTTCCAGCACAGAAACATAAGATCTACTCTGCAGTATCTGCCCGCGTGGTAGTTCACGCGTGTGCAGTGTTCTGCGTCGGCGGGTGGTCGCAAGCGTTCCGTGGTTGATGCTTGGGTGACTGCTCTCCGTGACCACTCGCTGCTTGACGCCAACTCTGTCTGCGGGGTTCTGGATTTATAAAAAAATAAATAAAAAAAATTGTATTTGGCGTTTGCGCAGTCATTATATACTCCTTTTGATAAAACCAGCTCAGACGAGCTGTAAACATGTAAAATGTGGTGCCGTTTATGAAACAGAAAAGATACATTACCTTGCCTGAAAGGCTGTAAGGGGAGTGCATAGTTTAGAAAAGTTAACACCACCAGTTGGAATGATTATCATGGCATGTGGGGTGCAGCAGCAACCATAAAATACATATCTTTCGTGAAGCACACAAGAAGCCCGGCGGAGCGTGGCGCGAGCGCTTTGCGGGGCGCGCATTCCAAATGTGTTCTAAGCATTTTTGTTACTTTATATATAACCAAGAAAACATTTTAATCTTCAGAGTTTGACCTAGGGCTAGAGAAGGAAAGAGCCAATGAAGGAGAAACAGAGCAAGGCAATGGCATAATGGAGAAAGTAGGGTTGAAAAAAGAACCTTCAAAACTGATATTTGAAATGTAGAGTGGAGGAAAAATAAAATAGGCTCCTAGTAGAATCACCACTAAAGTAGCCTTGGTATTATGTAAATCTGGCTTAACTGGCTCCCTAGAAAAACTGCAAGTATTTATTTATAATAAACTAAGGACTGAACAGTGCACACGCCGCAGCTGGGTAACAATCTGTGCAAATTCCAGGAAACAGCAGGCACTTGTGGCCAGTCAGCAGGGAACGATGGTGGTAACGGAGGGTGGGTGTGCATTGAATGAGCATGAGGTGTGCGTCTTGTGTGAGCTGAGAAGCAGGGGGGGGGGGGGAGGGGGAGGAGTTGTGAAAAAGCAGCAGCGAGGAAAGAGGGTTGTAGTTGCCTGGAGGTGCGGATGTCATCGTGCATGATTTCCGAGACAAGCATCAGCCTGCTGTCAGTTTAGTTCCGTCGCTCGCCCAACAGGGAAAGAAAACGGTCTCAGATGCCTTATAACTTCCTGGCCATATCACCGCAGGAACACTAGGGAAACAAATGATCATGGGGAGCTGCTTTCAATCAATGTCAGGTACGGGCTGAGCACACTTTACACGAAAATCCACTGTGATTTCAAATGGAAGATAAAACACCCACTGCCAACGTTTTTAGGATCTGAAAGAAACTCTCCCGGCAGACACACCAGGCTGCAATTAAAATTCCACGCAGCAGCTCATGCTAATAGGAGGTGAAATGTTTAGGAAATTTAGAACACACGTACATGAAAAAGGGAATTTTTCCTTGCATAGGGTGTCTCAAAAGTACAATTTAAAAAGCGCCATTCATATTTTACACACACTAACTCAGCGTTAACATTCGGCGGATAAACGTAGAAGCTGGCTCTGGATTCAAAGATATTTGAAACACTAACCGGCTCGCTCCTTTTATCGCACTTCAACACAGTAGAAAGTGAAGCTCTGGGGACCAACGATGTTGGTGCGAGGTACTACTACGTTTGTTGCTCGTCACCCTTTGCAGTCGGAACATCAAAGACCAAGTTCCAATTTAACCATTTAAGAAGCAGCGACCACGCCAAATGCCTGGCAGGGCACTGAGTGAGGGGCCAGTAAGGTGGGGGAGAGAGTGGTGCACGCCGAGCGCGCTGCACTAATTAACAAGCAGCAGCTGTTTTGTTTAAAAACAAGACAAGCCCGGCGGAGCGTGGCGTGCGCGCTTGGCGGGGGCGGGGGAGCGCATTCCAGGGGGGGAAGCGGACCCTTTGAAGTGCTCCCAAAAGCGGAGTGCATGGTGGCACGATGCGCGCGGTTGTGCGCGTGCTAGCCATGCAATCCGCTTTTGGGAGCACTTGGAAAAGCCCTTTTACAATAGTCTCGCTTTAAGATCGCTTACGCGATAGTAAGGTCGAGACCTAAAAAGGACAATGTTGAAGAGGTTAAGGTTGTCATTTTGAAAATAGCTCTGGTGTCAACTGCTACGCTAATGTAGTGCTGAATGTTGTATTTTATCTTGAAAGTTTGCAAGAGCAGATAATACTAAAACATGAAAAAAGATTTTGTTCTCTGCTGAGTTTCCTTTATGAGAAGTTGAGTAATGATAAAACTAAAATAGAAAGTGCTTCTGATGTTAGAAATCTTTTAGATGTATGTTCTGGATGTACACAGCTTACACAAAATGTCCAGCAAGATGCACAGGAATTCTTAATGTATATGCATATGGTACTGGAAGATGAAGGGGGTCGAACACATGCAGCACTAATGTTGATTCTGAAAGGTTCATAAATTTAACATTACCAGAGAGTAAATCAGTGACTTTTAGTAAATTAGTTAAAGATGCAAATCACAACATGGAATGTTCTCAATGTAAATCAGAAATGTTATCAAATTTTAAAGAAATATGGACAGTATATAATTTTAATGATGCAACGTTGTAGAGCTGATGGAACAAAATTGGACACTTTAATAAAGAAGTTTGTAGGAAATCAATTATCAATATCAGGAAAGACTTTTGTTGCAGTTGCAATAATTTTCCATGATGGACCTTCTATAACTTTTGGTCATTACACAGTTTATCTAAAATGTGATAAAGGCTGGACACTGTGTAATGATTCTCAATTGATTTTCAAGCAACGTTTGCCTGCAGAATTACCAAATTCCTACTTAATTTTTCTAAAACCAAAATTTTAGATACAAATTGCAGCATCTGAAGAAACCATTATTTCGATTTTATAGGATTACCATTGGATATTTCACCTAAAAAGGATTTAAAAATTACCATTTGGCCTCATGGAAAGGTAAATGTTTCTATTGTGGACTTCTTTGACAGATATTATTTTGGTGTATGTGCTTAAGCAACAAGATTTACAGACGTTATTTATTGCAAATAATTATTGTTCTTATAAGATATTTTTAATATATATGTTACATTTCTATCAAGGTATGTTTTACTGAGGATAGATTCAGGGCTTTTTTAAACAATCTTTCAGATTGTTTATTTTTTTGCCCGCTGTTAAGTGATGAATACAATTGATATCACTATTTTCCGTGAAATTCAATATATTCTGAAAACGGCAAAAAAGGGCAAAACATTACTTTGTTAAATATGAAAATATGTGTACTGTATTATAAAATGTATTGTTAAATATTACTACTTTTTTTCAGATCTAGAAAGAAAATTTAGGAAATTGAATCCATGTTTCTTGTAATTAAAAAAAAACATTTATTTCTAATTAAGTTATTTTGTTGGTCAGGTAAGTTTAAAATATCTGTATTTCTCACCCCTTCACTTTCATGCTCCCTTTTCTTCACTTCTCCTCACTCTGCTTTTCTCATTCCCCTTCCCTCTCTCTTCTTCCTTTACTGCTCTTTTGTAACTCCCTCACTCCTTCTCTACTACTCCCCTAGGTTTACTGCCTCCATCACTATTTTTTCAACCATGTTTCTCTCCATGTCTCCATATGTCTCAGTCATTCTAACTGCCTTACTCCTTCTCAGTTCCTTGCTCTCGGTCTCTGTTTCTGTCTCTCTCCCTTTGTCTGTCTTACCCTTAATTTCCTTAACATCTCTGTTTCTACCACTCCTCCTCTCTCCATCACTCATTTTCCATCTATGTTAATTTTTTAACCTTCTCAGTCATTCTCCTTCCCTCACCTTCCCTAACTGTTCCTATCCTTTACTCATAGTCACTCCTATTCTCCTACTTCACTTCCTCCTGTCTGTATCTCACACCCCTTCACCTTTTCGCATTCTTTCCTTCACTCTCCCTCTCTCCTTTGCTCATTGAAATCCTGACTCCCTTTCTCTCACTCCAGTTTCCTAAATCCCTCCATCCCCTCACTCCCCATCTTTCACTTTCCCTTACCCCCTTTTCTAATCCTCATACCCCTTATCTGACCATCACTCCACTTCTCTTACTTTCAATCCCTTTAACCTGCTGTACTTCATCCGCTTCATCTGTTACTCCCTTTTCCTATCTCCGTCCCTTACTCCCCTTTTCTCAATCCCCCTCCATCACTCTCCATTACTCACTGCCATTCCCTTACTCATTCACTCTTCTTACCTGTATCCTCTACCCTTAGTCCTTTTGTTGCAGTCAGTCTTTCACTTCCCTTTCATGACTGATCATACTTTCCTTTTCTCACTCATTCTGTCTGTCCTTTCCTCCTCTTCACTCAGTCATTTCAATCATTCATGTATACACTACACATTCATTCAATAAAATTACAACACAGTATATTAGGAATATAGGTCTTCTTGGAGAAGTGAAGTGAGTTCTGAAAAGAACTGGTTTTTTTGTCTTTTTTGTTTTGTATTTTTTTTTTAGTTTTTTTAACAATTTTATATTTTTTAAAAATTTTTTAGAGCACCAAAAAAAAAAACTGGTAACGAAAAACTGTTCAACAGGAACAAAAACAATAAATGAAAAAAATTATGGGCTGGAGCATGTGTGCTGCTGTATTTTGTTTTCGATCAAGGTAATACTGCTCTCAGCGTAGCAAAGAACAGCATTGCACACATTACAATGTATGTCCACCTTCTGGAAAAGTGGGCGGATGTCCAGTGACCTGGTACACGGAGAATCTGCGGCCGCAGATGATGTGCTCGGCTGAGCAGGTGGAGGGTTGTCTCTTAGGGCTCTAGTTGACTCTCGAGCATATGGTACAGGATGCACTGTCTTGAAGTGTCTCAACATTGAATAAATACTAAACGAGTATTTCTTGGTGGGATCTCCTCTGGATAACACACTACCACAAATAGTGCATGTCACCTTCGGGGCATTGACCTTCTTTTGGCCCTCTGGAAAGGTGAAGAATTTCCAGATAAAAGAGTCTTTTTGTTTGGTCTGCCTTGGTGGTACCACAAAGGTCTCCTCCTCACTCCCTGAAGTAGACTGCTGTTCTGCCATGTCCAAGTCAAATTGTACTAGAATAGCTGTTCAGCTCCTTGTCCCAGGAAATAAGAAGAAATAGTGAGGGGAGTGGGTGTGGTGTTTGAAGATTCTGGAACAGACACTACTATGAACCAATGAAAAGTGTTGTTTCGTAATCACATGACTTGCCGTGCGCGCACGGTGCTCGCACGTATGCGCGCACGGTGCACGCACGCATCAGAAATGAATTACTTTTAACCCGATTTCTAAAACATGAAAAGGAGGCAGGGAAGACACTCCCTGACCCCCTAGACCTTGTCAGGGGGTCCCTAAAGGACCTCGTAAATAAAAAAAAAACATTTTGTTTAATAAAAAAAATTGCCGGTGCACGCACCGTGAAAAACCCTTAAAAAAAAAAAAGAAACATTTTTTTAAACTGTTTATAAGTTTATAGAAGATATTAACTATGCTGTTCAACTTTATCCAAATAAAAAAAAAAAGAGCTGAGCCATTCCATATTACAGGATACAGTCAATCTATAACTATATACATAGGTAGTTTATTGTAAAATAAATATATAAAAAAATAAAAAATATAATACATACATAAATTAGCATTTAAAAAACCTTACAAATTCACTAAAAAAAACATAGGTTTCACACACGTTATAGTTAGAAATTAGCATTTAAAAAACCTTGCAAATTCACTTAAAAAACCATAGGTTTCACACACGTTATAGTTAGGAATTAGCATTTAAAAAACCTTGCAAAGTCACTGTCATTTGAGATATCTTGAGTGATGTCACTGACCATGTCATGAGTGATGTAATATGTGACGTCATCAGCAGTGGATTGCGGTCGCGCGAGTTATAGTTAGCTGAACTAACTATAACGGGGGAATTTCAATGGTTTTGTACGAGTGAAATGTCCAGCTAACTATAACATGTGTGAAACCTATGGTTTTTTCAGTGAATTTGCAAGGATTTTTAAATGCTAATTCCTAACTATAACGTGTGTGAAACCTATGGTTTTTTCAGTGAATATATATATATATATATATATATATATATATATATATATATATATATATATATATATATGAAGAAGTCTCGTTCCACAAAGTTTTATCATTCAGACAAACAAACGAGAGTGGACCCAAGATAAGTGCTCGTTTTCTATTTTATTCCTTTAGAAATATCGCCATGACGCGTTTCGACAGCTCCCTGCCTTGATCACATGACAGCGTTACTTCGTGTGCTTAGTCTATTTAAAGTGACGGCATCCAATCATATAATTCATAGACATAGAAAACATCAAACAGTGAATAGTTTGCAAGGTGTTTCAAACATTGAACATTAATGGCATAAATGCCTAAAAAAATCATCAAGCTGACAATTTTAGAGTATAAACATATAAATACAAATAAAACTCAGTCAGCAGCACCTTTTTGTAAAATGCATGTATGTACAATAACATAATCAGAACCTAGTAATTTGAATAAATCATAACTTGCTTTGTTCTTGATTTATGTCTTATAAATTTGTACCGGTCATATCACAATTCTGTTGATAATCTTCAGAAATAATTTGCTTCAATGCAAAAAGAGACCGGCATTACCTAATGTCTATTGTATTGATTGGACCCAATTTTCAAGTGCCTAAACTGTGAGAAAAATATTAAATTATGAAAAATCCCTCAAAATACAAAAAGCTTTATTTTACCCTTCTTTTTTCTCGTATATAAAGTGCTCGTGCTATAATTAGTAAAATGATATCATGTTCCCATTGCCTCATTTATTTCTGACTAATTTCATTTCCAAATTGAATTTAGAGGCAATGAAGGGTTTTTATTGTATAAGTGTTGAGACTAGGGTCCAGGAGAATATAGCAATAATATTATTTATATGTTGAATAGGTTGTATTTCAGAGTAATTGATTCCCACTATTGTACTTAAAATTAATATAAATATGTATATAAATATTAAATACATAAAATGTTAATAAATACAATCCAATTACTAAAATCTACCCTATAAAACCATTTAAACATTAAAGCATATAAACAGAATAAAAAGAAGATAAAAGGAGGATAAAAGATCGTAGTGCTCAGCATGTCTGTTTGATTGAAAGTAATACATTGGGTTACAGTACAGTAGGACTATTTGTTACAGCTTATATACTATTATACTTGTTCTTAATCAAGGTAAGTATGCAAATCTTCACTAGTATTGAGGCCACCTGGATGTTTAGTATCCATCTCTAAAATATATTTTGTTTCAAGGCGCCTTAATTTTTGTTCACGATCCCCTCCCTTTCTTAGGGCTGGGATAGCATCGATGACAAAATATTTCAGGAATTGTAAATTACTGTCATGATGCAATTTAAAGTGCCTAGCCAGAGGGTAACTAGGGTCATTGTTGACGATGGCCCTTGTATGTTGTAAAATGCGTTTATGGACAGATAGCTTAGTGCTGCCTATGTATGATAGATTGCAACTACACTGTAGAACATAAATAGCATATTCTGTCCGACATGTCAGGTGTTGTTTTATATCGAAAGCTTTATCACTGAAAGCAGTGTGATATGAAGTTTTGTTTATGCCATACTGACATGCTTTACAGCTGGAACATTTAAAGAAACCATTTCTGGCCACCAACCATCCTATTTGCTGTTGCTCTTCAGGGTTTTTTCGAACTAGTGCATTCGCCATTGAGGATGATTTCCTATAAGTTATAGCCGGATGTTTAGGGAGCAATGCTCCAATTACTGGGTCATCCTGGACTATAGGCCAATTTCGTCTAATAATGGCTCGCAACTGTTGTTCCTGTCTGGAGTAAGTTAGTATCAATCTGGTTGGTTCCTTACCCGCTTCCCCTTTATTGGTACGGGCTTTCTGGGGTTTGCTGTTGACCTGTAATAGATCTTGCCTGGTGCGTTTCCTAGATTTAACTATAGCAGCATCTATAGAAGCACTATTGTATCCTCTTTCTAGGAATCGCTTTTTACTTTACAGTTGTTTCTCTTTTAAATCATAGTCCTCACTGCAAACCCTACGAATGCGCAACATCTCTCCATATGGAATACTCTGTATTAAGTGCGGAGGGTGCGCACTAGACGCATGCAACATAGTGTTCCCTGCCGTGTCTTTTCGGTACAGAGATGTAGTCATATTGTCATTTACTATGTTAATTTGTACATCTAAGAAGGTTATATTTGTATTACTGACATTGGAGGTAAAATGCAAATTGACATCATTGTTGTTTAAAGATGCCACAAATTCATGGGCCTCATTCTCTGATCCACTCCATATGACAAACAAATCATCAATGAATCTAAGCCAGCAAACGACATTGTTCCTAAACATGTGTTCATGTTTCCTCATGAGGACCAGCTCTTCCCACCACCCCATAAACAAACAGGTGTAGCTGGGGGGAAAGCTGCCCCCCATGGCAACACCCTGTATTTGTTGAAACATTTGATTTTTAAACATGAATAAGTTATTTTCTAAACAAAATGCCAGCATGTCCAACATTGTATTGTGTCGTGCATATTTGAGTGGTCTATTAGCTAAAAAATATTCCACAGCTTTAAGACCATCTAAGTTTTTTATGCACGTGTATAGGGAGGAAACGTCAAGAGCTATTAAGTACCATCCCTTTTGCCATTTTAGATCAGCAACTTTTCTGATGAAATCACTGGTATCCTGTACAAATGACTTTAGACTTTTGACGTGATCTTGTAAAAAGTAATCAATATACCGTGACACATTTTCCAATAATCCATTGCAGGCCGATATTATGGGCCTGCCTGGTGGTTTATTGATATTCTTATGTATTTTTGGAATAAAATACAATGATGGCGTTATGGGATGTTCTTTCTTCAAATATTTATACTCCTCCATGTTCAATAGTCCCATGCTCTTCCATGCCAATAATTTGGAAAAGAAAAGATTCTGCACAGTTGTGTATTTGGATGGAGAGCTCCTGCGGTAGCAATCGGTGTCATTTAACTGGGAATACGCTTCCTCCAAATATTGCTTTAATGGCCATAACACAATATTCCCTCCTTTGTCCGAATTTCTAATCACTACATTGTTTTCCTTTTTCAATTTCTCAATAAGTTGATTATACTTTCTTTCATGATTTGTTATTTTCCTTTTTGTCTTATTAATATTCAAATACAGTTTTTTCACCTGTGCCACAACTTGTTCATTAAAAACATCCACAGAATCTCTTTGCATAATAGGAGTAAATTTCGATTGACTTTTAAATGGTGTGTCTGGTTTAGAACTAATGTCCATTCCTGGCGATTGCCTGGTTTCATTGTGCATTTCAACAAGACTCATCAGATCTGTCCCTGTTTCTGTCAGCCTCCTGTGCCAATTCTTGTATAGTTCTTAGCGTATCAAGGTCAGCAACCATTAAATCGGAAATGTTATTGTTGTCATTACTGGGGAAAACCCCAATTCTTGTTCCGGATGTTTGAGGGCGTAATGCATGGAACTTCTTTAATTTTAATTTGCGGATGAATTTATAAATGTCAGCCCGAGTCTGATGGTAGTCAAAGTTGGACTCGGGACAGTATGAGAGACCCAAAGAGAGCAGTTGTTCTTCTGCACGTGTCAAATCCACCTGTGCCAAATTGATTATAGTCATAGCTTGAGGTGCCTCGGATGGAGTCTGCATTATACTTTTTATTTCTATTTCTTCCTCCATCCACCCGACCTCGAGTTTGGCGCCTGTTGGCGGCGTTCTCGGGCTGCTTTCCTCCGTTGTTTTCTGCTCTCTGTTCTTCGTTTTTTGCCGGTCGATTTCGGGGGCGCAACGTTTCTCTTCTACTTCTCCTTAAATAATCCAATTCTTCCCCTAATATATATATATATTATCTACTGGCGGTCGCCAGTAGGTAGTTATAGTTAGGACCTAGTTACCATAGGAAAATCGCAACATTCTATTCCCAATAACTTTGGCGCCGATTGACGAATCATCATGAAATTTTCAAAACTCGTGGGGCGCTCCGGTCCTATCCTATCCTGAAAGTTTCGGGGTGATTCGGCAAGCGAGGGCCGAGAAAAAAGGGGGGCATTTTTCCATAGGAAATTTTAGACACGGCTACAGCCTGAACTGCTGAACGGAATTACACCAAATTTGGCAAAAAGGTAGCCCTTGGTTCAGAAAGCGACCCTTTTGTTAAATGGTGTAAATCCGTTTAGTAGTTGCTGAGAAAATCAAAATTAAACAAGTTTCGATATCTATGGCCGCGGAGGATCCGCGCACCCTACAGATTAGGATCTGCGCACCCTGCCGATCACGAGCTGCATTCTAATTGGCTGTGAACACTCCAAACCAGGAACTGTTGGCAGCCATCTTGTGCCTCGGTAAAAGCGAGGCACAAGATGGCACTAAAATAAAGGCAGAAAACAAGAAGAGGGGTAGGGTTAAACACCCTGACCCCCTAGTCCTGCTTAGGGGGTCCCACAAGGACCTCCAGGGCTAAAAGTTTTTTGTTTTTTTAAAATGCCGAGATGTGCTTTGGGTGCGCGGATCCAGCTGCGAAAATGAAAAAACTAAGCGCGGGCTCCCACGCTTCATTTAAATAAAGCACCCGCGTGGCTAGGTCCCGGGGCAGAAAAGCAAAAGTGTGGGGGGGGCTCAATCCCCCCCACACTGCTCCGGGGACCGCCACACCCCGGGGATTTATATTGGGGGGGCATTCAAGCCCCCTCCTGAGCCCTGGAGACCGGCACCCCCCGGGGCTTTTATTAATATATTTGCAGGGGCACACAGCCCCCCCACTGCCCTGGGGACTACCACCCCCTCACCGGGGCTTTTTTTAAAAAAAATCCTGTGTGGGGGTGCTGGAGCCCCCCCACACACCCCAGGGACTGCCACCTCCCCGGGGCTCTAATTATTAGAAATGGGGGGTCCATTACGGACCCCCAAGCCCCGGGGACCACAACCTCCCCAGGGCTTTGCTAATGTTAATGTTGGGAGGGGGGCCGTGCAGCCCCCCTCCTGGAGCCCTTGATGGCCCTGGGGACCGCCACCCCCTAGTGCCGGCTCCTGCAGTGTCCAGGGGTGCCCACCCCCGGGACACTGCAGTTTGCTTTGTCATAGCAAACTCTGGTTTGGATTTTGGAAGAGAGAGCAGGAAACCTGTTCTCTCTTCTAAAATTCAAACCACATTGCTTTTCCACACAGGGAGCTGCATGTCAGCAGCTCCCCAAGTGGAATAGCAATGCCGGCTCCCGAGGACGCGGGTAGCCGGCGGGACCGTGGGGCATTGGGGCTCCCCCCACGGTCCCCATCATTGTGTACAGATCCCGGGGGATGGGGTTCCGGGAGAATAGAAATTAGTGGTAGGAGCCAATATTTTTTTATGGAAAAATTAGGAGTCGCGACTCCAGCGTGGTGCTCAGCGCGGCACCCTAGTGTGAACGCGCTGGGTGCGCGACTCCCCCAAAAAATTGGAACAAAAAAAATTTATTAAAAAAAATATATAAATGTATTAAAAAAAATAAAAAAAAATAGAAATAAAAAATACTTCACTTTATAATAAAAAATGTTTTTAAAAATATTCAAATATATAATTGTATTTAATAAAAAAATATTTTAAAACAAACAGTTAAAAAACTGTAGAAAATCAGTATCAAAGAATATTTATAACTATTATTACATATAAAAATTATCATTAAAGAAACCTTTGAAATTCACTGAAAAAACCATAGGTTTTCAGGGGCGTTGTAGTTAGCTGGACATTTCAATCATACAAAACCATAGAAATTCCCCCGTTATAGTTAGTTCAGCTAACTATAACTCGCGCACCCGCAATGCACTGCTGATGACATCACATATTACATCACTCATGACATGGTCAGTGACATCACTCATGACACACTGATGACATCTCAAATGACATCACTGATGACATCACTGATGACATCACTGAAGACATCACTGAAGACATCACTGAAGACATCACTGAAGACATCACTGATGACATCATCCTTGTGATAGAGTGGCAGACCTCCTCTCACCCTAATAAAACATTTGATACACACACTCAAAAATAGAAACTAACATTTTCAAAACAATAGACACACCAATACTACTTACAACACACATATTCAGTAATTCCAAGATCTACACACACATGCCCTCATTCACCAACAGTCCTATACAGTCAGTCATACATGAACTCACTCATCAAATGTACTCGTACACCTATAGATCCTGTTACACACCAACACTCATCCATAAAGTTACTCACACACATAGTCACACATTCAAAGTATCAAACATCCATTTACTTGCATAGACAGTTATACACACACCGCCACACTTGAACAGAAACTTACACATACTTACTCTCTTAAATCAACACTTATTAAAAAAATCCCTCTCTATGTACTCACTTATATACACAAATACAAATATATACTATTTTAAAACCTATGTAGTTACTCATAAACACACTATTGAGACAGTCATTCACTCACTAACACACTCATACACACATCCACTCACAGTCCTGCACACATGCTGTTTTCAACATACAAATATTGAGTAACTCATTCATACATCTATGTGCTAAGTAATACCCTCCACCGAACCATACAGACACTCAAACACTCATAGTGATACAAAAAAAAAACATATAATAACACATATAGACACTCATGTACCTACTCACCAATCCATGCAGCCACTTATACACAAAGTGAGAGACTGATACAGATATGTACATATTACTTACTAACCCATGTATTCACTAATATACAGTTAATCAGTCAGTTATACAATCAATTTTACCAAAAAAAACCATCTATTTAGACACTTACGTACCCATTTATTTTGCCATCAACCTTGAGATATACATATATAAAACATATTTAATTTTCAGAAAAACACAAATTCACTGGATGATGTCATCAGTGATGTCATTTGAGATGTAATCAGTGATGTCATGAGTGATGTAATATGTGACATCATCAGCAGTGCATTGCGGGTGCGCGAGTTATAGTTAAATGAACTATAACAGGGGAATTTCTATGGTTTTGTACGAGCGAAATGTCCAGCTAACTATAACGCCCCTGAAACCTATGGTTTTTTCAGTGAATATATATATATATATATATATATATATATATATATATTTAACACAAAAAAAAAATCAAGAGTACCGTGGTACTGGGGGGAAAAAAGCAACAATAAATATTGCATATGCGCAGAATACACTACATTTTAAAATAGTGTGCTAATGTGCATTTTTGATTTTTTTTTAATATGTTCAAAAAAGTATATGGAGTAGCGCACCAATATCTAAAAATTCAACGCTATATAACAACAAAAAAACACAGTTCAGAGTTCACTCCCATAAAAATGTATAGAAATTACAAAAGAAAAAATCTAACCTTACAAAATCTTTTTGGGGTACCGCGGAACTACTACGCTCTCCAAATAAAATAAAAAAATAGAGAGAAACTTATAAATATTTTGATCTACCTATTAACACTTTACTAAAATTGTAATAGTTAGGGCAAAAATATCACACCTAATACTTACTTACATTAAAAGGCATAACGCAGGACATGGGCAAAGTGCATCTAAAAACAACACAGCTAGCTGCGTTTAACTTTTCTAAAGCCAATGATTAGACAATCAGTTAATGACTTGTAACCACTATTTACTGTGGTACCATAGCAAAATATTCCCATATTTCGCTAAACTTGCGCAATAACAGATTTCATTAAATTTAAATTCCTTAAAACTTACACATTAGTCACACTACTTACCTAAACAAAATAATAACGTGGTAACTATGATATGAAATTCTGCCACACTAACAAAATGCGACTGACAGTTTTTGCAGAATGAAAAATACAAACATGTATGTGAAATATGTTGCAATTAAGCACATTTTGGGACACCCCTTTTTCCTTTGGACCCCCTTGACTAAACCATGCAAAACTTTACTACTTTCACAATGAAATGGGTGGAACAATTATACTAAATTTCACGGAGATTCGGCAAATGGCTCCAAAATTATTAAGGGGGATTTTTTTTTTTTTAAATGCATAGGCCGATAATATCTACACATCTATAAACAAAAAAGATATCCTATTACCACTGACATAAAGTGGTAATAGGTTGTTAACAACAATAAACCTTAATACTTAATTATATGCAACACCCTAAGCCATAAATCAGTAAAAAGCTCCCACACCATAATGGAAATTTTTGATAAAAACTAGATGGCTGATAGTTACCTGTGGTAAAAACAGCCATGAAACAATTTTAGTTTTAAAGAAAACGATCATGAATCTTGCTTTCAAGCTTCTGCTGATATTTCCATCTAATTAGAGAGCATTCTGGGAGCACTGTATGTAGCCTCATAGTGCTAAACTTTGCAAACGTGTGTACACATTTTTACACTGAAACCACTGTCAGTAGTGCAGTCCGAGCCTACAACATTTCCTTAGAGGGCTCACGTAATAAGAAAGGCTTTGTATAAACTGTCCTGCCAAACATATTACCAGTTTCCTCTCCGCCGGCGGTGTCCTGGAGGTTCTTACTTCATGAACACTGTGGCGAAGAGGAAACAAAGGGGGCCCTGCAGGGCCCCATGGGCCTCCTCCCCATGTGGATGCACACAGGGGGTGGGGGGGCACAACATGTGCCCCCCTATGTGCATGCACCCCAGTTCCTGCACTGCATGGGCTTTTCGGTCCATGCCGTGCAGGAACTGTCTTTGGCTTTCCCATTGGGGTGCCCATTTTCAGGGCACCGCCTTTGGGAATGTCAAAAACAAAGCATGCCAGACAGGATAAAACTACTAATCTGGCAGGCAGTCTGACCATGGCTTTGGCGGAGCAGACCAGGCGACGCACCGCAAAGTCGTAATCAGGCCCTAAGTGAGCTTCAATCAGGATAGGTACACTGCTCAAAGTTAATAAATTATGAATGAATATTGTAATTGGCCACAGACAATAAAATGCAACCCTATCTAGGACAGTTACATGAACAGACACTAAGAAGAGTAATTATGTTGTTGAGATTTAAAGGTCTACTGCTAACTGCCAATGTGGAATTGGTGCTTAGCAGAGCTTATCTGCCACCTTTCCAGGAATAGTTGCCAAGATCTTCACCAGATGTTTTCTCTTTGTCAGGCCTTAATAACACAGCACAGAGTATTTTTTAACATTTAATTTTTAAATATGTTAAAACTGCAAACTTAAATTTTTATGGTGACTCCTATAAACGCAGCGATTTTTTTTGGGGTGATTTCTTTTTTTTTTTTTTTAAGTTTCTTGTCTTTGTATTGATGTTTTCTATTTTATCTGGCCTGGAATGCTATTCTTCTTTAAAGTAAAAAGCAATAACGGTGTTGATACCTTTTAATGCTATAACCAACATAAATGAAATTCGAAGGCAGTGCCATTTTATTAGCAAAGCACGCGTTCTGGGTTTCATGCTCTGGCTCATAGATCTCAACTTAAGTAGTGACACAAAGTTTATTTTAGAAAACTGGTGCACTTTAAACAGTGCCCACAAGATACTTGTGAGAACTACCTAATTTATGTCAAAGCTCTTGCTGGGAGAGGTTCGGACTGTGGCTGTAGTGTCATCCATCTCTTAAAGCTGCAACGTCACAACGTGCCAGGGCTTGCTTTGGGTACTGCAACTGATTATATCAATATAGTAATCAAGCTGAAGCTTAAGAAATTAATCTGCCTTTACTGACTTATGTACTTTACCACTTCACACATTTTTTCCCCCTTATCTCATTATGATCGGATTCATGTTATTGGTCTGCCTAATATATGTAGTTGAAATAAATAACAAGCATTTGCAATGCAATAGGTCTAGCATTGACGAGTGTTTGAGCTTTTTGCATTGTAAATGACAATGCCTTTTATTTATGTGTTATTTTTAAAATGGATAAATAAAAGTGTAGTGATTGAGTCAAGTACGCAAGATGGGTTTCAGGTAGTTTTATTCAAGCTGGTACAATAGACCCCACCAGGAGCAGCCAGCATGCTGCTCAGCCCAGTCAACTGTGTAGATTTGACTCCTAACATTCTGTAGGATCACATCATAGCAAGGTTCCACAGAGAGGACAGGAATAACATTAGAGTCAAGATACAACAAAAAGGCATTGTCATTTTAATGCCAATAGCTTAAACTCTCGCAAATGCAAGACCTATTGCATAGCAAATGCGTTCGCGCCCGTGCTTACGTGCTGTAAAGATTTTTTTTTAAAGCATTAGGAGAGAGCATGTCCTGCTTGCAGTAGCAAGCAGGACAAAGCTATTTGAGGAAATAGTGCTCGGAGGCTGTAATTAAAGCCTACCAAGTGATAACACACGTAATTGGGGGTGTCCTCATGAGAGGATACAAAATAAGACAAGGCGGTACAAAGGAGAGACTTCTAATCCTATTGACCAATGAAAAGCCACAGTTTACAGTGGACTATGACACAAGCCAATGAAAAATATGAGCGGAGAGTGGGCGAAGCTTCAAGTCCATGGCTGAATACAGCATGCCTGGCAGAGCAGCTCATGCGCTACCCAGGTTCGACCTAAAAAGGAATGGCTGGCAATTTAAACAGAAGCACATGAGGACGGAGGCAGGGTTTGCAGGCTTAGAACATTCATGGTGAAGAAAAAAAGGATTAGAGATCACCAATACAGCAGATGAACGCCTTATACCTTTGTAGCCTACTACACAATTATTTCGACTTAGATTTATGTTCATTACAGGTCTCTCGGGTATATTTACAATTTTTCCTGTGTTTACCACAATGAAAATTAGGTGCTACACATCGCCATACAGGAGATACCACAACAAAAGTTTGACATCTTTATTAAGGGTCAGTTTTATACGAGACTGAGCTCTGAAGTAAGACTGAGGTGGAAACCGACAGGAAGTAAGGGAAGATTGAGATTGTCCTTCTCATTATGGTAGCAAGGAGTGCAATAACTTATGTTTTCATGTCCTATTAGACGTCCCAAAATACCCCGATGAAAGAGGATAGTTGCGTTTTATCCCTCGGAGATAATTTAGCATGCAGCAAAGAGAACCCATTTATTCTCCTTGAGCGATTCAGAGTTTATTTGAAAATAATATTGGGGCCAAAGGGTACACTGGCCTCAGGATGTATCGAACAAGAATAACAATACACTCTTATGAGAGGGCATGATTTACCGATGTGGTAATAATCATCTTTTTATTTCTCATCAGATACCATGGTGGTCGTAGCAAGGCTGCCCGTGTATTACAAAATAAAAATCAGCATCCTTTCAATGATAGTGCACTCAAAACTTCCAACGACAAACTCAAACCGTAAAAAACTTGTCAAGAGAGTTGTCATGTCTCTCCATGTCGGCACATACATGACGCACGTGCTTGGTTAGGATGAGTGTGAGACGTTGGCTCCGTTCACTTGCTTTTGCCCTGGGGTATTGGCCTCAGGGCTGGTGCCAGTTTGTACGCTTTTGGGGCACAGGGGCATTTTGCTCCAGGTCTCACAGGTGTGCTCCAGTATGTTAAGCATGGCTCCCAGGAGGTTTTTTATAAATCCGGTGCAATGCGGTTTTTGGAGAGCTTCTGGGATGCACTGTTTAACATTCAGGGGTTGGAAGCTCCCTAGGTTATGCCATAAATATACCCAGCGGTTTTCGCTAAATGTGTCCCCCTCAACATGCAAAAATCGAAACCAATAAAACTCATGCACCTCAATGTTTCACTAAGTTTCTCAGTATTGGCAAGGTAACATTGAATACTTCTTCTGCCGTTTTACTCTTTTACTCCTCACTCTTGTTATCCATGCACTATGTTTAAGGTTGTCCCCAAGATTCATATTTTAGTTTTTATTGTCTGAATTTGCTTTACCCCCATTTTTGTTTGGGTCTCACAACTCCGTCATTATTCTTAAGGAATAGGGCATCAGCGCACATTTCCAATGTAGAAGTCTCAAAGTATATTCTGTTATCTGGACAATAAACATTTTTACATGACAATCTACAAAATCTTACTATGTAATATGTCGATTTTTGGGGGAAAAAACAAAGAATACAGACGAAAGTACATCAATATTTAAACAAATATAAATGTGAAAGTCATTCATCAGAACACCAAAATAAATGTAAAGCCCTGACGCTAGTGGTCCTCTGACGCAACTGTAGTGAGGACATGGGATTCACTGCGGACATTGCCAAGTTAGCATATATGTTAGTACACGCTTGGCTGCCATGTTGCTGCTTTTGCACACGTTTCTACATGACTTTGTTTTCACCACACCAGTGCTTGTTCACATGAGAACGTCTACCTTTCACTTTTGCTGTGCCCTGTGGGTTTCGTCTGTACATCGTGTTCAAGGTCGAAAAACAATGTCTCTCGTTAATCTGCTTTGGTCAGTCCCACGCATGTTAAGACAATACACACACACACACACACACAGCTGCACTACTGAAAATCAAGTGCTTTTAATATGGCATGGCATGCATCTTAGGCACTTCAAGAATACCTTTCCAGAGAGAAGAGCTGTGCTTGAACGGAGATGTAAACTTTTGCATCTAAACCTAGAGGTATGGAGTCCCCCCTGACAAAGCCCAGAGGTCTTCTATTTCTATAATAACTAGTTCCTAGCACGGGGAGGGTGGCAAGGCACTATAGTCCTTTTTCCACTATCTTCATAGAATTATATCCCCGTTTATTTTCAATGGAATTGTAACAATGCTTACTATCTTGTGTTTATGCATTTTGCTGCTAGTATTGGCTCGTATACTGCATTATAGAGCACGTTAGTTAAAATAAACGTTTTAAACTAAACAGTGTCTCTGATTATTCACTTTGTGGACAAGTATGAGTGAGTGAGCGAAAGAGTGTTCTTGGTCCCGCGGTTGCTGGGAGGATCTGAGTTACATGTTCTAGGATGTCTAATCATTGGTAGCTTCACTGTAGTACGGAGAACGAATGAGACATTATAGATAGTCGGACTGGGGTTCAGGGCACTAAGGTGGCTTTTAGGTACACTACTACACACGGAGGTCCTGGTTTCCTGCGCATGGTTTTGTACATGTGCAGAATCCCTGCAACACAACCTTACAAAGTTCTTCATTCTTCTCTCCCGATGCCGTGCGGTAAACGGAACGGGCTTAATATTGTTTTTGCAGAACAAAGTTCAACAAATCAGTTTCTGCCAATCATTCTTTAGTGGGCAAGTACCAGTTGGAGGGTTCAGGGTACCAAAGATGGAAAAATCTCTAATTGAATTGGGACAACCGGGAGACCTATGCCAATTTTAACTTCTATGTCTCCAATGCCAAGCACAGCTGTTTTATTTAAAGTCTAATTGGTACCAATTCTTTAGAAGTCTGACATCTATGACACGTTTGTTGTGGTTGTTTTACCATGACCACCACCAAACTCTGTACCTTTGTTCAGCAGGGAAGACGAGACCAACATCCTCTCCACCATCTTATAGCTCTTGTTGAACTCATTGGAAAGCTCTTCAGACTAAAACCTCCAAAGCGGACAAAGAAGCCTCATCAGAAGCAGGAACATAAGCGCACATCTTCACAGCTAAAGTTCTGAAAATGTGGTCTAAAACTATGTTCAGGAAAGAGGACATGTTAAAATGAACAGCAAACAAACACAGCATCAGCAATCTTGAATGTCCGATTAAAGTGACACCCCCACTACTCGCTCTCCACCCCCAACATTGCAGAATAATAAACCATTTATTAGAAAAAGGTTAACTGCATGTCCCTCTACAGATCTTGAGAAGTCTCCTCTTTAAGAAAGAACTGTACAACTCAACAAACTTGGAAACATGCCATGTCAAGTCTTCCAGATCACTTCTCAGAAAAGTAATCCAAACAAGTCCATCAACCCATGCAAACCAAGATACATACCCTATAAATTAAATGAAACAGCCCCCCTAGCTGTTTTGAAAAGTATTAGATCAATCACATATTGTACAAAAAGCTAGATTTGTTGTCTGATTTGATGGCACCATTCAGTGCCAGAGAATACACTTTTACATAGCGTAGAGTACTCTGCAGTGAAACATAAAATGTGGAATGAAGTACAAAAGCCTTTAGTCCTGGTTCAATCTAGACCTTTTCTTCGGATGCCATATCGGCAAACCACAACCAAACTACTGAGCCTCACAAATCTGAAAAAAAGAGAACAAATTCTCAAACATCCCACTAAAAATAAAGTTTCTCTTTACAGCAGTGCCCATACATAGTGTTCGAAATAGGGGTGTGCGAAATTTGTTATTGAGTTCTTGTATAGCACATAGCTACCCATAGGCTTTTGCTGTGCTTCGAACAGGTTCACCAGCCTCGGTAGGTGACCTAAAGTAACCAGGGTTTTAGCTCCTTGCTGAAGGTAGACAGTGATGTGCGGCCTCTTGAGAGATTCAGGGAGAGCATTCCTGTTTGGGGCCCAGAGAACATGGGGGTGGTAGGGAACAACAAGTTGTTGCAGGAACCGAGGTCCTGCGTTTGAGTCTATTTTGTGCATAAAGCCAAGTGCCTTAAAGTTAATGCGCTTGTCCACTGTGAGCCCGTGGAGATCAAGGAGAAGACCAGAAGAGTGTTTGGGAGGAATAGGAGCCTAGCGGTACAAAAAGGGGTGGTGATGGACGGAGCATCAGAACCAATCAACTACTCACACCCAGTCAACAGATCTGGGTTTGATCGATCACCGTTCTTTAGCCCACTCTGCCACCCCAGTTCAGACATGGCCATATGCAAATCAGTCTGACCCTGTGCCTCATGGGAACAGTCCAGCCCAAACTGCCAAGCCATGCCTTCCCTGGACCGGAAACAAGCTTCCTAGGACCGGTTTCTGGCATTACAGCCTTCTTCAGCCAGGCTTGCTTGAATCCAGTGGCAAAGTGAGCAAGGGACTCACGTCTGAGCATACCCTGCCAACTTATGGCGAACAAAGCAGTACAAAAAGGGGTGGTGATGGACGGAGCATCAGAACCAACCAAATACTCACACCCAGTCAACAGATCTGGGTTTGATCGATCACCGTTCTTTAGCCCACTCTGCCACCCCAGTTCAGACATGGCCATATGCAAATCAGTCTGACCCTGTGCCTCATGGGAACAGTCCAGCCCAGAATAGGAGCCTGGCAGCAGAATTTTGGACCACCTGAAGACATATTATCACGGTCTTATCATACCCTATGTATAAGATGTTACCACAGTCCAACCTAGATATCATGGCCTGGACTACTGTTATCTGGGCAGAGAAGGGAGGCATCCATAAGATCTTTGAGTAATTTCATAATGGCAAAACAGGAGGATCTAATCTCAGCAGCTTGAGGCTTTCTGGACAAGTTGGAGTCCAGCTAGCAGCCCAGATTCTTCACCTTGTTGACAGGTTCAGAGAGTGCTCCCAGTTTGGGGGTTCCTGCCCAGCAACATGACTCTGGTCTTGTCACCATTTAATTTCAGAGAGTTGGAGTTCATCCAGAGAGAGACCAGATCGAGGCAGGAACTGAGATCTTCCATGCTGGCTTCCTGCTCGGACGACAGAGAAAAAATAATGTGTGTGTTGTCAGCGTATCGGCACAGTCAGGCCACAGTTTTCCACTGGGTCCGTCACAGGGCAGACATAAATATTGAAAAGCATGGGGCTGAGGGCAGAACCCTGAGGAATTCCTGGGATGAGTGAATGAGAACTTGACACTGTTTGTGGAGAAGATCTGGAAAGTGCGATCTGCAGGAAAGGATCTTAACCAGGCAAGAGCCATGCCGTGAAGACCTAGTTGGGCCAGTCTGACAGTAAGAATGTCATAAGGCACAGTATCAAAGGCTGCACTAAGATCTAGATATGTGTAATTTCCTTTTGCTTAATTGCATGAAAAAATGCACGTGTAATTTTGTGCAACTTTTCAGAAATTTTGGGAAACATATTTTGGGCATTTCACACTTTTTTTAATACTCTCTGCATAGTCACATCCAAACTTCATGTGAGGTTGTACTTTGAGCTAAAAAAACGAAAGGGCAAGTTACAAGGGTTGCGCATGTTCTGTTTGTTCGCGTTTCTCCGGTGCTCCTGCAATACAATTTTTACCTGAGTGAACCCCAAATATGTCATGTGGTGTAATGGCTTAGTTTCAAATAAAAAGAGTAACATAAAATTCCGGAAATTACGCTGACAATTGAAATTTCGCCTAGTTAGAATCAAGAAATGAGAAAGACAGCACCATATGCACACTTAGTTAGTTGAAACTTGGCAGTACCACTGGCCACTCAGGTATGGAAAAATGAAAACAATCTATTTCACCTTGCTACCTATGCACTCAAGATGGACTTCTAAAACAAATCATTAACTCGCACACAAATCCTTATGCACAAAACACACCTTCAACCTTACAGATACGTTAATCATTTCAAGTCATGTCCACTCATCCAGAGCCACTGTTTTCTTCACTGACTTCCATCAGCAGATAAAACAATTTACTTACCTGTACACTGTGGTTCTCCAGTATTGATATCTTTCATAGATATACATGCTTGTATCTTCCCCGTCGTCATGGTGGGAGTCTCACGGTACAATAAATAGATAGCAGTACAAAGAAAAAAACTGCACCAGTAGCATAGAAAAATGCCTTCCACTTAGTAACCCAGAACCATCATTATATGGTATAAACACCGACCAATGAGAAGCCAGCCCTGAAATCACAATCCCCAGCACAGCCACCATACCTCAGATTTCCAGCCCAAGTGTGAGCCAAGAGAATGTCAAGAGGTAAAAGTGTTCTACCTCAGAAAGGGGGAGGTGGGCGGGTCGCATGTGAATTTATGAAAGATATCAATACTGGAGAACCACAGTGTACAGGTAAGTAACTTGTTTTTTCTCCAGTATTGAATCTTTCATAGATTCACATGCTTGTATCAGAATAGAAAGCAGTATCTCTTCCATGAAAACCGTTTCTCAGATAGAAACTCTATTTCCAAATCAGTAAATATCTTGTTTACACAATAATACCAGAAACTTATAGATAATATATTGGATTGTGGGTCTCAGCATGTACAATAGAGAATCGTACGATTTAAAAAACAAACATATTATGAATCTTACGACCACCAAAAAACATAAATGAAACAATACCTTTAAAGAAACAGTCAGCGCAGCACCGCTTGTCCCACTGCTGAATCCGTCTTCCACGCTGTGTCGAGAAAGTATTGTTTGGTAAATGTATGGACATTTGACCACGTTGCCGCTCTGTAAATGTCCAGTAGCGACACTCCAGCAAATATTGCGGCAGAAACCGAGGCTATCCATCTAGAAATACTCGATCTTGACAGCGCAAGACCTTTCCTGGGAGCAGCATACGCAATCAATAGTTGATTTGTCTTTCTAAAGGACTTCGTCCTGTCTATATAGAATTTTAGACATCATTTAATATCCAATGTGTGAAGAGATCGTTCTGCTGCAGAAGATGGATCTATAAAATATGTAGGTAAAATAATAGGTTCATTGAGATGAAAGGACATTGGAACTTTAGAAATGAATTTCAGATTTGTTCTCAGAATTGCTTTGTCTGCTTTAAACTGTAAAAAGGGTCCTGCTGTAGAAAAAGCCTGAATCTCACGGACTCTTCTGGCTGACATCCGAGCCAGGAGCACAGCCACTTTCCAAGAAACGAATTTCATGTCAGCTTTGTGAATTGGTTCAAAAGGTGGCTTCATCAGCTGTGTTAAAACTGTGTTAAGCTGCCACGGCACTGACGGTCGTTTAATTGGAGGAAATTCTCTTAAAACCTTTCAAGAATTCTTTAATCACTCTCTGTGGCCAAAGCGACGTCTGAGATGGCCTTCTACGATATCTTGAGATCGCCACAAGATGCACCTTCACTAATGCGTGAGATAGCCCTGCTTTAGCTAAAGCCAAGAGATATGGAAGGATATGATCTGGAGATGAAAGCAAGGGATGTACCGATTGATCCAGGCACCATTGACAAAACCTTTTCCACTTTGCTGCATGTTTTGTTGGTAGACACTGCCAGAGAGTGAGAGAGAATATCGCAGCATTCCTGAGGGATATTTAGAGATTTAAATTCGTACTCATGAGGTTCCAGGCTGATAAATTCAGTGAGTCCAATTGAGGATGAAGCACCTGACCTTTGTTCATTGAAATCAGATCGTACCTCAAGGGAAATTGCACCCGGGGAGCCACCGACATCTGTAGGAGCTCCGAGAACCAGAACTGCCTCGGCAAAGCCGGGGGTATGAGAATTAAGCGACATGGTTCCAATCTCATTTTCCTGAGAACCTTTGGAATCAAAGGGAAAGGGGAAATGCATACGCAAACATCCCTGTCCAGTGAAGGTGGAGAGCATTCCCCCATGAGCCTTGTTGAGGGAATCTGCTGGCAAACGGTTTGCATTTTTTGTTGGTTCCAGTGGCAAACAGGTCTAATCCTGGGGTGCCGCAGAGTTCGAATATTTTCAATATTTGACTTTGATCCAGTTCCCATTCATGGCAAAGGGATGTCGATCTGCTGAGCAAATCTGCTTGTGTATTGCGAATCCCTGGGAAATGTTGAACTTGTAGAGTGATATTGTGCCTTAGAAGCCACTGCCAGATTTCTTGCGCTTGTGCAGACAAGGGTTTCGATCTTGTCCCTCCTTGTTTCAACAGATAAAACATAGTTGTTGTGCTGTCCGTTCTGACTAGAACTGGGGAATTCTGATTTCTTGGAAGAAATGCTTGAAGGCCTAAAAACACTGCTTTGAGTTCTAACAAATTGATGTGCAACTTTGCTTCCCGATTGTTCCAATGGCCTTGAATTTCAAGGTCCTGTAGATGTGCTCCCCATCCCTTTAGGGAGGCGTCCGTTGTCATCACATAACTGGGAGATTGTGGTTCGAAGACAAGTACTTCTGAATTTTTTTTCCTTATCTCCCACCATGACAGGGCTTTCTTTATCAGAGGATTGATGACTATTAGATCTTCGAACGATCCTTGATGATTGTAGGTCAAGAAGCTCTTGAAGAGGCCTCATGTGGAGACAGCAATTTGGTACTAAAAGAATGCAGGATGAAAGCATCCCCAGCATGGACTTGAATATCCTTACTGAAGCCAACTTTCTTTTTCTCAACTGAGAACTTAGCTTCAATATTTTCTGAATGCGCTCCTCCGATGGATATGCCTTTGCTTCCCTTGTTTTCAACATTGCTCCCTGAAACTAAGAGTCTGGGATGGGACTAAAGAGGATTTTTCTAGATTTATCTTCAGACCCAGAGATACAAAAAAGGTTCATGCAACTTTCCAATGAGTCCTGAGTGTCCTGATACGATGGGCCTTTGATCAGCCAATCGCCCAGATATGTATATACCTGGTGAACTTGCTGACGCAAATGTGCTGCCACTGGCGCCATGCACTTTGTAAATACTCTTGGCGCGGAGCGAAGTCCAAAGGACAACACTCTGAACTGGTAGTGGTGCCCTGCCATCTCGAACCTGAGATACCATCTGTGCTTGATGTGTATTGGAATATGGAAGTATGCATCTAATAGATCTAAAGATGTCATATACTCTCCTCTGTTCAGCATCAGCAGTATATCTTGCAGTGATAACATTTGGAAAGGCTGATTCCTGATAAATTTGTTTAGACCTCGCAGATCCATCATTTGGTAGTCTGTTTTTTCCGTATCTTGAATACTTTCCCGCACTGAAGATAAGGAACTTCTTCTATTGCCCCTTTTATGAGAAGAGAAAGAATTTCTGTCTTTAGGGCCGACAGGTGCTGTTTTTGTCTGGAAACCGGAGGTTGGTCCAGTGGTCTTTAGAGGAAGTCTAGGGTGTGACTATGATGAATAAAGTCCAACACCCATCTGTCTGAAGTTATTGACAGGCATTAGTGGCGAAAACGAGAGAGGTTATGGGACCGGTGAGGAGTTATTGATATCGAGGTGGTTGGCGCCTTGAGATTGTCACTGTCTCCTAATAGATTCTTGAGGTTTTCCTCTTGCCGAGGGCTTTCTTCTGTCCGTCTGTTGATACGAGGGACCAGATGATCGAAATTGTTTCATATTGGAAAACTGACAATACCCCTGCTGTTGGTAAGGCTGGTACCGATATGATGGAAAAGATGGCCTTTGCTGATAATGACCTTGTGTTCCTCTGCCTTGAAAGGACTGGAATCTGTTCTGTTGCAGAGACCCTAAGGCTCGAGCTGTATCTGTATCCTTTTTAATCCCTTGCAGGGCATCTTCTGCTGCCCGAAGAGGTTCTACCCATCAAAAGGCATATCGACAATTTTTGCTTGGACCTCTGGTCTGAATGAGGTGGCCCTAAGCCAGCCCTGCCTGCAGAGTGCCACAGCTCCTGCCATCTGTCGAAAAGCCACTGCAGATATATCCATGGCTATGTCGATCATCTCTGAGGCTGCTCAGGCCCCATTTTGAAGGATCTGTACGGCCTCTTCTTTCTTGTCCTCTGGAATATATGATAATAGGGGTGCCAGATCTGACCACATTTGTCTATCATATCGACTACACCAGCGCATTGGAGGTCTTGATAGACATGGCCGCCATGACCGCAAAACGTTTTCCTGCGCCATCCAGTTTTCTTCCCTCCTTATCTGGAAGTGCTGAGCAGGCCGCAGCCGGGTTCCTTGAACGTCTCTGAGCCGCCTGCATCACAACAGAATCCGGTCTAGGATGACCAATCAAGCAAGCTGTGGACGATTCCAGGGCTTTATTCTTCTTTTCAATTCTTGGAATCGAGGATGAAATGGAGGCTGGATTCCTCATGATTTTTAAACCTTCTTCACAAATATAATTGAAGACAGGGATAGTTCTGATTGATTTCCAGGCAGAATCCTTGAAGTCATATAAAAAGCATTCTGTTTCTTTTACTGGCAGAGGGAGATCAAAGCGTTTTGAGGCTCTTTCCAGGAGTTCATGAAAAGCCCGATATCCTGCGGTGGGGAGTTGGCTGGAGAGGATGATGGGGAAGGAGATGATGTAGCAGTATATTGGTCCAATTCATCTTCCACAGGCTCGTCCTGAGTTAATTCCCCTCCCTCTGGTTGGGTTTTCTACCTCGCTTTCTACATAGTCGTCTCTGATGTTTATGACTTTCGGAGGATGTATCTTTTGCAAGGTTTGAGGTGTCTGCACTTTCACAGCCTGAGAAACGCCATGTGTTTGACTTGTGGTATCAGACGGGGGAGTATTGGCTTCCGGAAAGCGGCGATAGTAATCTGAAATCATATGCCGTTAATCCCTTACCAAGGATATTGGCATGGAAATGACTTCTTCCCTTGGGGGTACATCTTCATCCTCCTCATATTTGTATGTATCTTGAAAAGATGATATCTTTTCGTGCTCGTCAGAGGGCGATCCTTGAAAGAGAATTCTTCTTGTACCACAGGTTGTTCTTGGTACTCCTCCTCATCTGTATCTTGGCTTTTTTATTTTAATCTGAGATGGGCTGTATGCAACCCCATCAGCATCATCCTCTTCCGACGCCTGCATCTCAAGTAAATTGGATGGAGTAAGCAGCGAAATTCTTGTCCAAGACGAAACCTCTGCTGAGGGCTTTCCTGATTTTCTTTCTGTCGACGAGCCCTGTCGACGGGGGATACCTTTTAATAGATATAGATGTCACTGCTGATGGAGAAATTGGAGACTTGAAAGTCATAGTCGACGGAGCGGTCGTCAACGGAGCGTTAGTCGTCATGGTCATCGTCGACGAGGTCATCATCAGAACCGTTGTCGACTGTGTCGTCGTCGTAATAGTAGTCGACGAAGCTGTCGCCGTTGACAGTGTGACCATCGACGATGCTGTCATCGTCAACGTCTTCGTCGGCATAAGCACCATGGACACTTTCACTTTCTTAGTCTCCTTAGATTTCTTGAGAGGAGTGTGAGGCACTGAAGAGGATGCAGACTAAATTTCCTTAGATTTGGTAACTTTTGGTTTCTTAGAATCGGACTTTGACTCAGAAGACTCCACCTTCCTTTTTTGAGAGGAATGAGCCTTTTCATCCTCCGATTCTGAATCTGACATGGCCTTCTTAATTTGAAGCCATAAGAGCAAGCGTTCCTCCCTGTCTCTCAGAGTTTTTGCAGGAAAAGTCCTACAATGCTTGCACTCCTTAGGGACATGCTTAGGATGAAGGCAGTATAGGTAATCCTTGTGGGGGTCCTTTGAAAACAGTCTGGCCTTCCCACAAGAACTACAAGGCCTTAACAGCCTTCTTTTAGAGCTGTCAGTCATTTTAAATTGAAGACAAAAAGGCAATACCTTAGTTCCAGAATAAACTTCTATGAAGTAACAGGTCAAGAGTTCACCAAGAAAAAAAACTGAGCAGAGCTCAGGGAGACTCCTTCTCACACGACGGTGGTTGGAAATCTGAGGTATGGTGGCTCTGCTGGGGATTGTTATCTCAGGGCTGCCTTCTCATTGGTCGGTGTTTGGACCATATAATGATGGTACTGGGTTACTAAGTATAAGGCATTTTCTATTCTAATGGTGAAGTTTTTTCCTTTGTACTATCTATTTATTGTACAGTGAGACTCCCACCATGACGACGGGGAAGACACAAGCATTGTGGAGATGCACCTGTGCGCCTGTGAGAGGTACTGAGACCTTTAAAGATTGTGGCAACCTGCTCAGCAACCCCAAATAAAATTTGTTTTTATCTGAACTGATGACGGATGATATCCAGAAACACGTGTCTACAGATTTACAGCACTAACCTGCACCAACTTTGGTGGAATACTACAGTGAAATTTGAAGTAAGCATGTACCATGAACTGCATTGAACAGAATGCTAAGGGGCAAACTGTGCTGGGAGGTGAAGCAGTGTGCTCCCACCCCTTTCTATTTGAAAAGGAAACCTTGAGCCATTGAGCTGACGAGCCTGTGGAGATGCACCTGTGTGCCTGTGAGAGGTACTGAGACCTTAAAAGATTGTGGCAGCCTGCTCAGCAACCCCAAATAAAATTAGTTTTTATCTGAACTGATGAATGATGATATCCAGAAACACGTGTCTACAGATTTACAGCAGTAACCTGCACCAACTTTGGTGGAATAGTCCAGGGAAATTTGAAGTAAGCATGTACCATGAACTGCATTGACCAGAATGCTAAGGGGCGAACTGTGCTTGGAGGCGAAGCAGTGTGCTCCCACCCCTTCCTGTTTGAAAAGGCTCTCTTGAGCCATTGAGCTGACGAGCTTGTGGAGATGCACCTGTGAGAGGTACTGAGACCTTAAATGATTGTGGCAGCCTGCTCAGCAACCCCAAATAAAACTAGTTTTTATCTGTACTGATGATGGATGATATCAACAAACACGTGTCTACAGATTTACAGCACGAACCTGCACCAACTTTGGTAGAATACTCCAGTCAAATTTGAAGTAAGCATGTAGCATGAACTGCATTGACCAGAATGCTAAGGGGCGAACTGTGCTGGGAGGTGAAGTAGTGTGCTCCCACCCCTTCCTATTTTTGGAAGTAACTTGAGAGTTACTGGGATGTAATGAGCTTTGCAAAAATGTGAATACAATAATTATAAGGATTTAAGCATTTGGAAAGAACACAGACAGAACTAAGCCTTCTTCTCAGATGCATTGAGGCTATGGAACAATCTCCCCTTTTACTCCAGATTTGCTCCATCAATCCTGGCAAAAGTCCTGCAACTCACCTTTTCACTACTCTCCACCCAGATAAGGGCTTGTCCAACCCGCTTTAGATCAATTGCAAACCTGCTCCCCATTTCACACTGAAAACAATCGGCATGTCTCGGTAACAATACAGATATAGGATTGTGGTCCATAAGTGCCTCCAGTAAACAAAATAAATAAACACAGTAAAATACTGATCACTTTTGTGTGAATTTTTGCACAACAACTTTTAATTGGGCAACTAATCTTATAAAATTTGCTATGAACTGAAGTGACAACATTTATGCAGTATTTTATGGCCAGGCCCTTTCTAGGTGCTACTTTTTGTTTCCACTAAACCAGAGGACTCCAACCTCTTCTTTAATAAGAGCTACTTATGTTCACTGAAACTCAAACTGAGCTACTAATATTATGAGTGGTGTATTGGTGGCCATTTCAGACAAGATTACATTAGCAGCTTCTGACAGGGTTATGTAAAGGAATGTAAAAAAGGCTGTATCAATGCGGAAGGCATATAGGTGGGTGAAACATAACAGCCATAGTTATAATGCCACTTGCACCAAGGTAGTAATAATAATATGTCTCCCCAATCAATCAAATATTAGCTTTAAAAATATGTAGGAAATTCAGCCTTTTTTTCTCTAAGCACCTGCTTGTGAATTCTGAAAATACACATATTTTCATCTCGAATACACGTTTCAATTATTTTGGTGTACATCAATTAATTCAACCAAGTAAACGCTTCTAATGTAGTAGGCAAGGCTGCACACGGCAGAGCTACTTTCAGGTAGCTGGAGAGCTACCAGTAGCTCACAAGCTATTCGTTGTTGAAGCATGAGCTAAACAAACCCAATATAATTAGTGGAGTCTTTCCTTTAAAAACAATACCCCTTTGTCGCTACTGGCTGCCGAGTTCCGAGAGGCACATGCCCCCGATATCTTCGGATGTTGCGCCTTACTGAGACATAATAGGCAGACTGCTAAGAGGGTAGGTGGGGGTTTAGCATAGCTTGGGTGATGGACGTGGAACACGAAAAGGGAAAGGGGGGCGGAAGGAAAGGGGGGCGAAAGGAAAGGGGGCGAAAGGAAAGGGGGGCGGAGGGAAAGGAAGGGGGGATTCCGGGGGTTTTCCTTTTTCTTATTCCTTCTTTTTCACTTAACTGTTAATCCAAGTACGTGTTATCTGCCAGCTAAGCACACGCTGTTGGGATTGCGCTTTACAGCCACTTAGACCCGTGGTAACGTCGCAGCCTTATATGACGAAAGCTATATGTACGTGGTTCTGTTTTTGAATTGTAATCAATAAAAACATTTAAACCATAAAAACAATACCCCAAATCACAGCTGCTGTTTAATAAATTAGGATTACATAATTGCATGCTCCTTTTACGGTGGAAAACAGGATAAACAAAGCGGAAAAGGGACATATAACAAGCACATTAATACTTTAAACCAAGTGAATTGAATCATTTATGTATAACATGTCCTTGATACTCGCTTTTGACAGCTGCCACACTAAAACATATTGTAATCTTCCTTATTTATTCATAGTTTTAGCCTGAACTCTATTTACCAATATTTTCCACAAACAAGGGAGGCCTTTTCAATTTTTATCTTTAACAAAGCGCAATTTTCAGAGCGGTTGTGGCACAAAGCCGACATTAATGCTCACACTTTTTTGGCAAATCAATGATGTACACACTGGTCCTGACATTAAGGTCAGGCAACTAATCGTCAAGCAGCATCATTCTGGCTTTTCCGACTTCCGTCTGCCATGATCAGAGACTCTTGAAAAAACACGCAGTCACTTGAGGTACCCTCCTATGTCACTGCCTTACCGAGACACAGTGTGATGCCTCTGAACGCCCTTTTCCATCACACATCGGGACTCCAGCTCTGCTTCTCTGGAGGAATTCCTTTGATATGATTGTGCGTGTTTTTTGTAGATCGGGCTCGCAGAGTTTACCTTCTGTGCACCTACACTGTTGTGGATACTTTCACTTGGATTTAATGCTGCACGGAATCTGTGCGCTTTTAAACTGAAAATACTTTCTTCTACGAGGCCGTGTTTTGTTAATGTAGGCATTCCTCAGCAGGTCTTGGATACTGCCATATTTACAGTTTATGTATTTGTTATATATTACATATTGTGCCAGTTTCTGTTTTGCACCAGCAGGAACTCTCAGTATTTTGCCCACCTCTAAACTTTATTTCTGGGTTGTATTTACCTTTGTAGGAGTACTCACTTTGATCATAATTTCATAAATAACTATACTGGATTGTTTGACCAGAGAACGATATATGAGCGAGAGATCGTGTGTGTCCAGTGATTTTTGTTAGGTCTCGCCTTGCTATCGCGTAAGCGATCACAAAGCGAGACTATTGTAAAAGGGCATTTCAAAGTGCTCCCAAAAAGCGGATTGCATTGCTAGCACGTGCACAATCACGCGCTTGGTGCAGCCATGCACTCCGCTTTTTGGGAGCACTTCAAAGGGTTCGCTCCCCCGCCTGGAATGCGCTCCCCCGCCCCCAAGCGCGCGCGCGCCACGCTTCGCCGGGCTTGTCTTTTTTTTCCGTTTTTTTTTTAAACTTTAAGCGCGAGGCGCGCGTGCGGCCAATGCTTGTTTTTATTTAGGTCAAGGAGGTGAACGCTTAAAGAAAAATACGATTTAGTAAACGAATGCTATACATTTTATGCGTTATGTAAAGCAAGAGGGGGGAGGGGCACCCCCATTCCCCTCACTCGTGCAAGTGTACTTGTTTCCAGCACGCAATCAGCGAAGCTCGGGTCCGACCTCAACAAAGACAACGTTCTTCGCTGTTTACTAGTTGTGTGTGAGACTAACGCATGTCGAAGAGCACGACAATTGTAAGTCAGTTTTTCTCGGGCGCATGGCGTTCTGTTTCATTTCAGCGTGGGTTTTTATTGCAATGTTATGATTTGTCACTTGATCTCAGCCATAACATTTAGAGGGGGTGAAAGAGCAGAAACCAGGCCTGCTCCTGCGCCGTTTTAATCGGATTTTCACACAGCGCAGCTTTCAACAATAGGAGCAGGCTTGTCAGGCTGATGCCCGGACTCCCGGGGGGCTGAATGGCCTCTGGATTTAGTTTATTTTACCCAACGCTCGCTAAAGGCACTTCGTGCATAATGGCGAGGATGAAAGGAGGACTCCAGGGCCCGTGGTCTTATTATCATCCACTAAATCTTTGTTGCCCGTCTCCTGTTTACAAACACTCCATGTTGCCTTGACACGAGTGTTCCCTTGACTTCCAAGACGTCTATTGTGCATGAAATGTTGCAGAAAATCCGAAATTACCATTTAAAAAACCCTGATGTCACTGTGGGGGTAAAGCATTAAGGGGGGGGGGGCATGTACTGGGTAAAACCGCCCCTCTTATACATTCACTGGCTCGAATTCAGCCTAATGTTCCGCAGCTTATTGCAGCCAAAAGGCCAACCCCACCTTTGGGCAGCTCTGGGAACGCACCATTGATGAGTCTGTGCGGTGGGGCACGGCACCTCAGCAGAATGCGGCTGTCTACATTGGAGCATCATTAGCACACCAGGCCTTACTCAGGCCGGCGTTGGTACATTTACTGTGCCATCCGGTAATCAGTTAATTTTGTGAGAATAGTCAAAGCTGTAGTTGAGTGTTTTGCTTTGCTATGATTGATGCTAATATTTATTATTCTGAAAGCACTGTACTGGTTTCCAGTCTTTTCAAATATATTTTAAAAAGCACTGCATTAAGCATTTGCAATGCAATAGGTCTCACATTTACGCAGGTTTAAGCTATTGGCATTGTATATAACAATGCCTTTTATTTATGTTTTGAAAACCAAAACATAAATAAATGGCATTGTCATGTACAATGCCAATAGCTCAAACTGCATAAATGCGAGACCTATTGCATTGCAAATGCTTGTTTGCTGAGTGTCTTGTATTATAAAATGCACAAATGTCACAGTTCTGCTATTTTTCTTGGCGCTAATGGTGAACCCATCTTTTGTGCACTGCACAGGGGCTTAACCAGTGGCGTTGCAAGGGTGTGGCGGTCCACCCCGGGAGGCAAGAGCTTTCATGGCAGCGCTCCTCTCCCCTCCTGTTACCTGCAGCCGCCGCAGGTCACTCAGAAAGCGCCAGCACCTGCCCCTCTTACCTGCGCCAGCCGCGGGTCGTGCAGGAATTGCAGGCACCCCCCTTCGGCCCTTAACAGCGGGTGGCAATAGCAGTTACCACCACAGGCGGCATAAGGTTTAGCTACGCCACTGGGCTGAACAAGATGTTTATAACTGAGGTGAGCGATGAAGATGATGAGGTAAATGAGCTTGAAGTATCTATTAGGAAGTAGGGTAAGCATTAGCACCCCAATGTAAAGTTAGCACCACTCCAGAAAGGTAGTATATTGGCACATGAGCACATAGAAGGGGGTCAGGAGACATAAGAAACTGCATTAAGAAATCATCATCATCATTAAGCTTTATTTCGACTGTTCAAGTCATAAAAGATGCACAAAACTTACATAGTAAAAGACAGTTAAAAAAAAATAAAAGAAGAAGAATTCAAAGAAGGCAACCCACAATAGACATGCAAAATCTTTAGTCCCAAAAATGTTATTTGACAGCAAAGTGCCTGCATGGTTAAAACATGTTAGACATCATAAAATCTTTCGTATCTTTAAAAAAAAAGATTCAATAATTAAAAACATCTATAGAATATAAAAACTAGTAAAAGATGAAGTATCTAGCAGAGGATGTCACAGGGTTGACATTAAGGTCCACCCCTAGCAATCAGGTTATGCAATCAATCTACAATAAAGTGCTTGTAAAATGTCTAAAATAAGTGGGGGTAACCTAAGTTTGGTCACTGGGACCCAAAGGGCAACTCAAACTACGGGTCAACTTAGCCATTACTAAGATGATCTCACATGTGCCTTACTTCTAATACCCCACATGTGGCTTAGGAACTTAGCCATTGCACAGGCAAAAAGGGGCCTGGCATCTGACTTCAATATGCGAAGTGCATCCCAATGGTTACGTGAGCCCAGTTGGCAACAACCCGGCTTAAGCCACTTGTCCCTGGGCTGCGTGTAAGCAGGAGATGCAAACAGCACGTGAGCTATGGACTCCACTGGGGCGTTCCAGCCAGGGCAATTGCTTAAACTTAAAGAGTTGGAGTGCCACTTAGCTGTAACTTTGCCCACACGAAGGGTACCAAACCTGAACTGAATGTATATATTTCTGTCCTGGGGGACCTGGTTTATATCTAGTTGGGTTCCAGTGATCTAACCTGTTTATGGAGCAAAACGTCCTCAGTAAGTTTCCCCAGAGTAGGCTTGGTAAGCTCACGTTGCTTCACCCATTTCCAGTAGTATTGCTTCAGGACCTCTTTTCATGGCAGGGTAGGATCTGGCTTGACCCAAAGCCCCCTGAGCCCGATATCTGACACCAAATTCCTGACATTTGTAATCTACTCTACTTTATTGCACGTGTCAAGACGGGTGACCTCTTCCAGGACTTCTGCAAAAGGCAGTAGCTCCGGTTTCCTCATAATGCGTGCTCAGTAAAGCAGCGGGCGGAGCTACGCTCTATCACTAATAGTGCGTCTGGCCATATCGAGCATTAGTGGTGTGAGCGGGGTGCTTTGGGGAAGCATCACAAGTTTCCTGAAAAATGTATTCTCTGAGATAATAAGCTAGGGTGTCTTATCAAAGCCCCACAAGTGTCACACATCGCTGCGCTAACCGCCTTCAGATCATAGACCTGCAAGGCGGCAGCAACCGGTCTACTATACGAGGAATGATGTTCCCTCCCTAGCGCTACTGTGACACTTGTGGCCCGGTAACATCTTGGTTATGTGGGAATTCCAGAACATTCTATCAAAGTGGTTCCACCGCTAATGCGTTGAGAAATTTAAAAGCCGTCTGGGACAAGTGTAGAAGAAAGAACCGTAGACAAATTAATTTTAAAATGTAGTGCCTAAAACGTATCCTATGGCCCAAAAAATATCAATCGTTGAATGAAGCGCTGACAGTTACGAAAAGAATGGAGCATTCGGTAGGATGTGTGGAAGAAGCTTTCGGAGAAAGTTGTAGCAAAACATAGGTGCAAACTGAATAAGCTATCGTAACATAACATTTCAATTCTAATAAGGACTCGGAGGCGAGGATTATGCTTTATCTTCACTTTATTGAATAGCATCCATTTTTATTTATCAAACAAACTACATTTCCCATGGAACACTGGGAAAAATAAAAACAAAATGATGTCCATCAGTCCCACAAAACAGTAGGTGTCCAATCAGAGGCTAGTATCCGCAACGTATTCCTTTGCCTCAGTCACCAACTCCTCTTTCGTTGCGCGAGACACACCACAGATCTGTTTCTAAGATTACGACTTTACATTCTCCTCTCCTGAGAAAGAAAAGACAATAGCAGTCGACTAAACCTTTATTAGATCTAGGAGACTATCTGCATGTCAAGTATTATCTGTAGATCTCACAATATACATTGTATGCATCAGTAATGTCTACTGGGTCATCGACACCGTACAATTTATACCAGAGATTCAAATTCTTTACTTATGAGCCAAGGGGAGAATTTTCCAGAAAAATAATACGTGGGTGGGATAATCCTCACCTTAGAGTCCTTATTAGAATTTAAACTTTCCGTTACAATAGCTAAGAAATTTTTCATTCTATGTCAGGACCGGAGGAGGATTATGCTAGTTTAACGCTTACCTCCCACTAGCTAAGCTATATCCAACACTGACTTAAAGCAGAACTGTTTAAAGGTCGAATCAGACGACCAATCGGACACGTTCAAGATATCTTCCAGCTGGCCCGCTAAAGAAAAGGCTTTAGAAGTCACTGCACCGCGGGCAGAGTGCGCACCAAATAAACTAAAATCTATCACTCAACGTATCAAACTGGCTATGATCGGGGAGGACACAGCCTTATGCCATTTTCTGGGAGCGATTAGAAGTTGTAGCTCGTATGGGGGCCGGAATTCCTTAGACATCTGCTCATAGGCCTTGAGAAACTGCACTACGCATAACTTAGGGGAATCCAGGAAAGCCGGGTATTCAATAACCCAAGTATTAGACCTTGTACGTCTGGCCAACGTAAAAGAGACTCCAGAGGGAGAGAAGGATCTTCTCATAATGTTGAGGGCTCGAACGTTCGCAACCCTTCTGCATGACACCATGCAAAGTGGCACTGCCAGTTTCACTGACAAGTCCTTCCTTGACAGGAATTAACTAGGTTGCAAGGAGAGAAAAAGGTTTAGAACTCTATTAACATCCTAAAGATCAGAATAACGTGGCTCCGGAGGCAAGGTGAGTCTGATCCCACATAGAAGCCTATACACAAATGGCTGATCCCCAACAGGGGACCATCCCCCCCTTACCGGCACACGGCCCGCTGGGATGGCTGAGCAGAGGTTGTTAATTAACCTATATGCCAGACCTTTTTTCGCCAGGACAGCCAAAACATTCTGCACTTTCTCTGCACCCAGGGATCGCACTCCCGTCGCATACGCCAATAAAACCATCTGGTCCAAGCTAATCTATATCATTTGATGGTTCTGTCTTACCATGCCTTGGATAGGAGGTTATCAACTTGGGATTGACCATTATCCCCTGTAGTCCTCCGCGCCATAAGGCGGAGTGATCCTGCTGAGACCATCTGTCGCAGAGTCCGATCTGGATTGAGGAGGAGAATTGGAAACAGGGGGAGAAGGATTAGAAATCCCAAGAAAGTTCTAGAAGAACCGGAAACAAAACACGAGCTTTCTAGACTAGGGTGATCAATACCCCCTCCGCTCCCTGTCGTCTGATCTAGAGCGACACTCTGGTGATTATTGCGAATGGGGGAAAGGCTAATTCTGTAGAAAGGCATCTGTGGCGGTCGTCCAGGGGATCCAGCCTCCAGCTGAAAAACCTGGGTAGTTGGCGATCCAACCTGGAGGCAAAATGTCCACCGAAAACAGACCCCAGCGTTCTTGGAGACTGGCACAAATCTCCAGATTACTGCTTGGCCTCCCCTACACTGCTAATCTCCTGGGTGCCGGAGACCGTCCTCCACCGCTGCCCAGTCACGATCAAGCAGGCCCCTGGGTGTCCCGCTGCCAAAGGATCTCTCGCCCATCACGCCCATTTACCTGTGCTGGGCTGCTGCGCCGATTACTGCTTGGCCTCCCTGCACTGTTAATCTCCTGCGATGCGGGGGGTTCTGGGATCTTCGTGTGTCTCTATGCTGCAGGCTTTTACAGCCAGTGTCTGCTGCTTTCCCCCTCTGCTTTCTCTGCACGACCGGGGGGATGCAGCGACCACACTCGAGCCACCCTCCTCACCGCTGCCTGGTCGCGTAGACACTCAATCAGGTCCCTGGGTGTCCCACTGCCAAAGGATCTCTCACCCTTCTCACCCACTTACTTGTGCTGGGCTGCTGCGCAGATTACTGCTTGGCCTCCCCTATACTGCTAATCTCCTGGGTGCTGGAGTCCGTCCAACTTTGCCGCTCTTCACTGGTCCTGCCGCATAGAGCCCCGTCCCACGGTCGCAGCGCGGCTCCCCACCGACAGGCCTTCTTCTGCTGTGTTGCCGTCTCATCTGGCCAATCCCTCACTGCGCTGGAGTTTTCTGCTTCCCCTCGTATGGGGCTCCGGCAGTCGCTCTTATCTCGCTCTGGTTGAGGTCTCTCTTCGGGAATCCGTCTCGGTGTTCTAGGCCGCACTCATGTCGCTGGGCCACTCCTGAGTATCCCACTATATCTCTTGCTAACGTGGGGCCACTGTGTTTCAAAGCCCCCCCAGGTGAGAGGGTTGATCTTTGCTCTCTCCCGCCTTCGTTTCCACATTCAATCACAAGTTTAAGGGCAGGATATGGTTGGATTGCGCACTAGAGCTGTGAGAGCCTCACCTGAGTGCGGCCATCTTGCATGTGCGCCCCCTAGCGCCCAGCTGCCATTCATTTATCTTCCTTAAGTTTCTGACCCCCATCTAGCTTGTTGACCAGAAAAGGTTGCGGATGAAGCCCTGTGGGTGAGGGGTAGCTGGGCAGATACCCCTTTTTTCAAGCAGTGAGATCACTGCATCCACCAAATCAGCCTCCATGCAAAACCTGCAGGGGCTTGGTTTATGTACCTTGATAGGGGGAACAGCAAAACTCTGTGAAACCCCAGAATTGTTTTCAAGACCCATGCATCGCTTGAAATGGACGGCCAATTGTGTAAAAAAGACAAGAGGCGACCCCCTACCCACACTAGGGAAGAAGGATGAACACCCACTGACATTAGGGGCAGTGCAGAAACCTTTGTATCCTCGGCCTCTGAAGCACCGTATGTGGGTCTGGTAAACATTACCAAAGGGGGCTTGGTCTTGATACTGCCCACACCTGGAGCCTTGCCCTCTAGGAGCATTTTGGGAGTAGGAGCAGCCGAGCGGCCCCTGCCTCGGCCAGCCCCACGGAAACCCATGAGGGAAAGACCCTTTTGAAGGAGAACTGGGCCTTGTCAAGGGAAGTAAAGACACCAGCTCCTTGATAAATGGTTCACTAAAAAGGCCTCCCTGAGCCACTGCTCCAGCCTATGAGTCTACCAGGTCTCCAAACTTCGGATCCACTTCGGTAAGAAAAAAGCACCTCTGCTCTGTGGATAGAGCGCAATTGGCATGGTCCATGAAGGCCAATGCCCGTTACGCCCACCCACAGAGGGCCTGCAGGGTTATAATGTTCCCTGAAACCATGGCATCTTCGGCCATGGTCAGGATCCTGGTGAGTGGGCCTAGGGCATCCAGAGGTTTATCCTGGAACATCTGCCAGGACTTGTCAATGCCCTTCTTGGGGTCTTTAATAAACTTTGCCAACAAAGTGGCCCTTCTAGGGTCTAGCTCTGGTATTAGGACTACTTTGCCCTCTAAGGATGGCTGAGGGCATTCTGCCTTAAGGGAATTACGGGCGTCTTACCCTAGCGGGGTTCTGATCCGCATTGCCACATAAGTTACCATCTTAGAAGAGGGTGTCCACTCGGTGGAACTGGGGTGCATGAGGTCTTCAGGATCTAACATGTTGGACCTTTCATCCTGGGGGGGGGGGCTCCATGGCTGGGTGTGTAGGGGGAAGAGCACCACGGGCACAAAGGGGTCCGTGTCCCTGTGGGTGTCATCGTCTGGGGGTGGGGCAAATGTTTATCTACCAACCCATATGCGGGCTCTGCAGGCACGAGGGCCAGTGGGGCCTGATTCAGGAACACCTTCCTGATGCGAGCAAAGGCAACATGATCCACTTCTTCCTCCCGAGGGCGTTTGGCCGATATGGGATCCCCATCAGTGGGCTAGGTATCAGGCACTACAGCGCCTTGAGCTTGGGCTAATTTTGCGCATTCACTTGAAATCTGCTGTGACAAGCGCTGTTTCATGGGAGCTTGGCTTCTTCCATAGCATGGTAAATGGAGGCATTTACAGCATCATAAAATTCATCATCCCATGGTTAGGCAGCTAAAGGATCCTCTTCCTAAAGTGCGTCAACCTCTTGCTCAATGGCCAGTGGTTAGTGGGGCACAACACAGAGAGACAGTGAAAACAGAATCAGAAGCACAGTGCTATATGGAGCCCTTAGGATCAGCGTAGAGTGCAAATCTATATGGCAGCTAATTGTGGGATAGCTACTACTGGGAAAACCAAGTACGGCACTATATAAGCGCTGATCAATATGGGATTACATTCAGAGTGGGTCCAATCCTGGGAGACACCACGCCCTGGCTCTTAATGCAATGATGGGGTGCTGAAGTCACCTGGGAGCGTGGCCCCTAAAGCCTTTACAGCCTGTCAACAATACAGACCCCAGTAGGGCGTCAACGAAGGCACTTAATACTGGCCCTGATAGGGGCATCACTCTCTAGGGGCAGGTAGAGGCTGTGGCAAACAGCACGTGATTCTGGATCCCCAGTGACAGGAATTCCGAATTTGCCTGTCATGGGCCATAGAAAAACAGTGCTCCCACAGCGTCCCCTAGGGAGGAGAGGACCCCACCACACTCTGCCAATGCCAGAAAATAATGTTTTGGTCACGTAGGACAACAAGCACACTTGTACAAGAAATAAGTAAATAGCACACGTAATGCAGAGAGAAAATGAGAAACACTTTTCTTTGCTGCAGCAGCAAAGAAAGAGGAGTTGGTGACAGAGGCAAAGGATTATGTTGGGGATACTAGCATCTAATTGGACACCCACTGGATTGAGGGACTGTTGGACGTCATTTGTTTTTATTTCTCCCAGTGTTTTATGGGAAATGTAATTTGTTTTATGTATAAAAATGGCTGCTATTCAATAAAGTGGAGAAAGATAAAGCATAATCCTTGTCTCCGGTCCTGACAAAGTCCTGTTTTAAGTAACACAATTTCTGTAATGTTGAATGGTGTATGTCATGTAACTGTATTAGTTCAGCCCTATGGCGCCACCTCACACCATGTTAAGGAAGTGGTTTTCTGCTCATCTGAACCTGTAACATTAGCCCATTTTGGGATGTGGTGCAGGCCTTTCTTTCCTTTTAAACTGAGCAGTTCCTATGTCGGTTTGCAATTTAATTTTGTACTTTGAATATTCTTAATAGCTAAAACCTTTTGTTCACTTTAATGAAGACTCTGCAACAGTTTGCTTTTTGACTCTAGACTTAGATTTTTCCTCCTGATTAAGAAGTTATATTGAGGCTGACACAGACTATCTTTTTACTCTTTGTAATGATTCTTACATTTTGAATAAACCCTTATGTTATTAACTTTGAATATTGTCTGGTGAATGTTGTCTTTATTTGCATTTGGTCTCTGTACTTTGGAACTCATAGGATCCTGATCATGTGTATCTGCTCTTTTTAAATTTATTGGTTTGGGGCGTGGTCAAGATGGCAGCCATGTGTGACGCCTGAACAGGTTCCTCTGTCTGCCCACCGCAGTACAAGGTGCCTGGGAAATGGTCTACAACCACTGAGCTGCCAGACATCAGAGGCTCATTCTCAGGGCACTGATCTGGAGCTGTATGGGCCAACTGGAGGCCTCCCGCCTCATCGGTGAGCTGGTGAAAATTGTGTCCACCGAACCACGCAACACAAAATAGCAGAGGCAGCTCCCAGGCCTAGCGGACCTGCCTGGGTATAGGGATCGCGGTAGCGAAGGACAGACATGCTGAAGGCCGCAGGGACCCTGGCAGCGGAGGTGACAATGGAAATGGCAGTGGGCGCAGGAACAAACCCAAAACCGACATCGTGGTACCCACGCCTAGCAGCGGTGCCACGACCAGAGCTGCAGAGTGAGGTCCGACGGGAGTGAAGGTGAGGGCCCCCAATCCACTTTTCCCTCCAAGGGTTGCAGCCATCCCCACTCCATGTAACAGATACTGGGAGAGGGGATGCCCTTGCCGCCATAATTAGATCGGGCCCACGTTAGAGACAGTGACTACATAAAGTAGTGGGGTCCTGATCGCCAACGTGGGATCGCTGCAACGCGAAGGTCCCATTGTCCTCTATACAGGAAGACATCCAGTCAGTCACATGGGAAATCGCGCAGGAGCTTCGAGGAGTCATGCATGATCTAGCAGAAGTGGTGATATGGTCTTTACCTTTGAAGACAATGAGACGGCCCATGGTTAAGAAGTAGAACACCTATGACAAGAAGTCCTCAGACTAAAGGAACAGCAAGGAAAGCAACAGACCCACGCAGATGACTTAGAAAACCGCTCCCACAGCAATAACATTCGTATCAGAGGAATACCGCATGGCGCTGAGAGATCGGATCTCGCGGACTATATACAGGCCCTCTTTCGGCACGGGCTGGATTGGGGAGGAGGTGGGGTGGGCTATGCCCTCCAGACATCCTTGCATGCGTCCCTAACTCCCATCTTAAAGACCGTATCCTGTGCAAAGCAAGAGCTACGCATCCTGTTCAATCCCAGGGCCAGAAGATAGTGCTGTACCAGGACCTTGCGGAACTGACTCTGCAGATGCAGAGAGCCTTCTGGCCAGTCACAGAATACCTGAGGGACAACTGTCTCATATAGCTGGGGTTACCTGTTCTGCTTCATATTCCACCTTGCACCATCCTAAAACCCTGAAGGCTCTAAAACCTCCAGAGGACAATGGAGGAGCTGCCTCGTCATGGTACCACATGTCAGGTGGGGAGAGGGTGCACTGCTGGTGCCAGCTGGGGGATGGGGGAGGCTTCTTTGGGCCTCTACCTGGATACCAAGACTACGGCCCTAGAGACGAGCGATAATCAACAGCCTGGTGATTGAAGCAGAGCACCCAGAGAACAATTAGAAGAGGACAGGGGGTCACTGCGGTGCACCACTCTCTCCGCATGCAGTGGGGGACGGAGGACCCAGACCTCCTGCTGCAGTTTACTGGATGTGGACTACCAAGACCCCTATCTTTCAGACATCTGCAAGATCTCTTAACAGATCCACACTGTTTGTTGGACTGTTGTTGTGTTGTTCTGTTTTTGTTGGCGTTTACACTCACTCCACTAACCTGAATTCTCAGCACACTCAGCGTAGGCACAGACCATGGCCAGACAACATCTCACAAGGACACGGCCAATCCCACTAATCTCATGCCTGGGGGAGGGCATGCGTGCCCATAATCTCACACATGCTGTTTTGAAGATTATCTCCCTCAATGCCCAAGGGCTCAACAATCCAGTTAAACCCAAAACTGTATTGTCCTACCTCAAGCATAGCAGAGGGGATATATGCTTATATACACCCCGATCGCTAACCAAGAGACATTTCTGAAGCAGGCACTATTGGAGGCACTAGACTTCCCTGACCGGGCAGCCTTGAGAAGAGGAGACCTGAACCATGTAATAAATAGTGAATGGGACAGGTCTGGCCAGTGCTATTTCCAGACCAGGGCCCTCTCTTATGGAGGAGCCCACTTACTACAGGAGGTGTGGGACTATCCGACCTATGGAGAGCTGCCCATCCACAGACATGCAACTACAACTCCTATTCAGTGGCACACAAAACCTACTCCAGGATAGACTACTTCCTAGGGACATTAGCCCTGCAGTCGTGGGTCATTCCTAAGAACACCTTTAGGGTGCCGACACCTCCCGGTTAACCAAGCAACTGGCTGACATCCTCAACGCCCTTATACAAATTGAGGATGTCATCTTGGTTGTCTCTCAGCTAAAACCATTAAAAACTCCTGGCCCAGCTGGCTTCTATGCGCGCTCTAATAAAACTTTTTGCCACATACTTGCACCGATACTGACCCGACTCTTTAACTTGTTCGCTGCTACTGGAACACTTCCCCACACTTTGCTAAGGCCCTGATCATGGCTATTCCCAAACCTGGGCTGTTGTGACTCCTACTGCCCCTTATGCTTGCTTATAAGCATAGATACCAAGCTATTCACTGGCATCCTGGTGACACGCCTCAAACCCTTCCTGGTCCCCTAGAGAAAACCCATCTTGGGTACATACAGAAAGACATCTTGAAAATTACGGATGAACAGACCATACACTACACACAACAATCGTAAACATCATCAGATCCAATCCAATACTGCACGCTTCTCAATATCCATGGCAAGCGGTGCATAAAACTGGTCAAAATGCTAGATCACTTACACTCAAAAACACCCCTTTGACAGACTGGAGTCATTAGAGTGAGATGGTTAGAAATTTGTTGGCCTATCTGAAAGGAAAAGAAGAGACCATACATAGATGATTTATTTGTAGGAGTTACCATTAAAAACATTACACTCACTTACACTAGGGTATAATTTTCCACAAACAGCAATGAAGAGTTCTCCATTTGACATATATCTGAAATCAAAGCTTGGGAAAACCCCTGTCACTTTGCATCACTATCAGACATCTACTCAATTTTACTCAACAACATTCTCTCACAGGAAAATTCACTTACCTCACTCACTTTATGGGAAACACAGCCAGTGACAAAACAGATATTTGGAAACACTAATGGAAGAACATGACATTTTTTGAGAAGTGCACCTGAAATACATTTTTGTAAAGATCCTTCAACTGTGGCATTGGCTCATGGCTAATTTACAAAAAAAGCAAGGGTGTGTCTGGTGGTGGGTAGCTATTGGAGACACACTTGGCAAACTTAAAAATTCAGATCCAGGCACTATAGTTGACTAAAATGCTAGAAACGTAAAAGAACACAATATCTAATAGTGGAAGATTAGTGCTTTCTATGTAAAAATATGGCTAGCCACCACATTGGTAGTCACATCACAGATTTTGTGGCACCACTCATCATTGACTGCAGCACCATTATCCTCCTCGATGACATGAACTTTCATCTGGAAGACCGCATCTACCCCAACTCAGCAGCCCTCCTGAGAAACCTCGACCTCTTAGACAATATTTTTACCATATTTTTACCTCCTTTGGCAATGTTACTGACGACAAGACAAGCCATCACTAATAGTCTGGTTAGGCCACACCCTTGTCAGATTCATCATCCCAGTACCACACCACCGCAGACCGACCACCACCGGACCTTCCCAACGGAGCGATAAAAACATCCCAGGGAAGGACTGGACAGTGGTAAAGTGTCTCTGTTTTTGTACCTGTAAGCTGTGATTCTGTATTTTATTGTACTGTTTTGTCTCTGCTGCCCTCGTTGTTTTGCATCGTTTCCCCCCCTCCCCCCTTTTTTCCCTTCTGTTCCCCTTGCCCGTTTCCCACCGCTGCTCCCCTGCGGCCCCGCCCCCTCGCCGCCCCACTCCCGCCTCCCAGCTGATCCTCCCTTAAATGGCGGCCGCGCCGGAGGCAAGCCCGTCTGCGCCCGTCCGTGTCTGGACCGTGCCCAGTGCCAGAACCCCTGGACCCCACGAACACCACAACACCAGACTCCAGTACGACGCCGGCACTCTCCTCGCACACAGCTCCAGACGAGACCACACCTGCTTCCAAGCCGCCCCGAAACGCACCCACGGACCCTTCTCCTGCCGCACCTGCAGCTTCACCTGCGACCGAGCCAACAAACCTCCTAGGACCGGACCCAACCACCTTCGCTGCATCCTCCTCAACACCCGCTCCGCACGTAAACACGCCGTCGAGCTCTTGGACCTGCTCGACACCTCCGCCCCAGACTTAGCCTTCCTGACCGAAGCCTGGTGGAACGACTCCTCGGCACCCGACATCGCCATAGCCATCCCGGACAGATACAAGATCAACCGCAGGGATCGTGCGAACGGAATCGGAGGAGGAATAGCCATCGTCCACAAGTCCACCCTCAAGGTCTCCACCCACGCAGACGACACCCTCAACACCGCCGAGCACCTGCACTTCCGGATGCACACAGACCCCCAACACCACCCTCAGAGGTACACTCATCTACAGACCCCCCGGAAGCCAGGCTCAGTTCCGCGACTCCATCGCCGACCTCGCCAGCACCCATGCACTCGCCTCCATGGACCACATCCTCCTCGGGGACCTGAACTTCCACCTCAAGAACAACAACGACGCCAACTCCGCCACCCTGATCGCCAACCTCGGCCTCAGACAACTCGTCACCGCACCCACCCATGCCGCCGGCCACACGCTGAACCCAGTCTTCTCCACAGGCACCCACGTCGCCTTCGACCACACCACCGAACTCCACTGGACCAACCACCACTGCATCCATTTCACCTTCAAGAAACCAACCACGCACCACCGCACCCAACAGCTGCCCCGCCGCTGCTGGAGCAAAGTCACCGAAGACCAGCTGATCACCACCCTCAGAACCCACCCATCGACCCCACCAACCCAGACGCCGCAGCCCGCAACCTCAGACAGTGGATCGACGACTACGCCAACACCCTCGCCCCGCTCAAGAAACCCTCCAACAGCCACACCAGCAAGAGAGCCACCTGGTTCACCGACGAGCTCCAGACCTCCAAACGCGCATGCCGGAAACTGGAGAAGATATGGCTCCACGAACGCACACCGGACAACTACGCAGCCCACGAGGACGCCACCCGCAGACACCACCACCTCATCAGATTAGCCAAGAGATCCTCCTTCAAAGACCGCCTGGATAACAATGCACACGACAGCCAAGAGCTCTTCAGCATCGTAAAGGAACTCTCCAACCCCAGCGCCAACACCAACGACATCCCGCCCTCAAGAACTGTGCGACTCATTAGCCATCTTCTTCCACCGCAAGATCGCTGACATCCACGACAGCTTCAACACCACGACCGCCCCGACTACGCCAGACTCCACCTCCCCGGTGAACACCACCAGCACCAACCGCCTGACCTCCTGGTCCAACGTCAACGACGACGAGACAAGCAAGGTCATGAACTCCATCCACTCATGATCTCCGTCAGACCCGTGCCCACACCACGTATTCAACAAAGCAGATGCAGCCATCGCACCCCAACTACAGAAGGTCATCAACATCTCCTTCGAAACAGCAACATTCCCGGAAAGCTGAAAGCACGCCGAAATCAACGTCATCCTCAAAAAGCCCAAAGTGGACCCCAGGGACCTCAAGAACTTCCGGCCCATCTCCCTGCTCCCGTTCCCGGCAAAGGTCATCAAGAAAATCGTCAACATGCAATTGGCCCGCCACCTGGAAGACAACAACATTTTGGACCCGTCCCAGTCCGGTTTCAGACGAAACCACAGCACCGAGACAGCCCTCATTGCCGCCACAGACGACATCAGGCGCCAACTAGACAACGGTGAAACATCAGCCCTCATCCTCCTGGACCTGTCAGCCGCCTTCGACACGGTCTGCCATCGCACTCTAAAGACATGCCTCCTAGAAGCCAGAGTCCAAGAGAAGTCCCTTGACTGGACCACATCCTTCCTCTCCAGCAGAACCCAGAGCGTCCGCCTCCCACCCTTCCGATCCGAAGCTACCGACATCATCTGCGGCGTCCCTCAGGGCTCATCCCTCAGCCCGACGCTGTTCAACGTCTACATGGCCCTCCTCGCACAAGTGGCCCGCCATCACGACCTCAACATCATCTCCTACGCCGATGACACCCAGCTCATCCTCTTCCTCACCAAGGACCCACACACCGCCAAAACCAACCTCCACGAGGGAATGAAGGCCGTCGCCGACTGGATGAGGAGCAGCCGTCTGAAGCTGAACTCGGACAAGACGGAGGTCCTCATCCTCGGACCCACCCCCTCAGCCTGGGACAACTCCTGGTGGCCGACCACACTAGGAACTGCACCAACACCCACCGACCATGCACTAAACCTAGGATTCATCCTCGACTCCTCCCTCTCCATGTCTAAGCAGGTCAACGCCGTCTCCTCCTCCTGCTACAACACCCTCCGCATGCTTCGCAGGATCTACAAGCGGATCCCGACCGAAACAAGAAGAACGGTGACACAGGCCCTCGTCAGCAGCAGACTGGACTATGGCAACGCACTCTACGCAGGAATCCCAGCCAAACACCTACGACGACTACAATGCATCCAGAACGCCTCCGCCTGACTGATCATCAACGCCCCCCACCGCAGCCACATCACCCCCCACCTGAGAAACCTACACTGGCTCCCCGTCGACAAGAGGATCACCTTCAAGCTCCTCACCCACGCACACAAAGCACTCCACAACGCCGGACCAGCCTACCTGAACAGCAGACTCAGCTTCTACATCCCCACCCGCCAGCTCCGCTCCACCAGCCTCGCCCTCGCATCCAACGAATGACCTCCGGCGGCAGATCCTTCTCCTACCTCGCCACCAAGACCTGTAACACCCTCCCTACCCACCTACGGCAGACCCGAGACCTACTCGCCTTCAGAAGACTCCTCAAGACCTGGCTCTTCGAGCAGTAGCGGCTCCCCCCCCCCCTCCTCTCAGCGCCTTGAGACCCTCATGGGTAAGTAGCGAGCTTTACAAGTACTCTGATTGATTGATTGATTGACAGCAACCCTCTCTGCATACTGGCCCAAACATACCAGCAGAAAATCAAGAAATTCAACAGCTTGCTCACTGCACGTGCCAACACACTTGCTCCCATCAAGCGCAGCAAAATGTTTAGAGCTTGACTGCAAGCTACCCGGTACACATAAGAACTTTTTTTAATTTGTATTTATTTACTCACATTTAAAACCAGTTATAATAACTAGTACAATAATCATGGAAGACGGCACAACCAATACAGCAAGTCCCTAACAACAAACCAACAAATTCACTGAACAGTGCATAAGCAGTTTTTATAGCAACTTGCCCCACGAGAGGCGGTCAGGAGGAAGGAGCCATATTTCCCGGGAGAGAAGAGGGGGGTGGGGGTGAGGGAGGGGAACCACAGGCAAACACATCAACAAATAAACGGACGCACCTACACCAAACCAGCATTAGTTTCCCAGACCAAAAGGAGAAGGTATGGGGCAACTTCAGGGTGCCAGCTGGCACCCCTACAGTTAAGTACACATCCACAAAACTCCTAAAGCGTCCATCCCCCACCACAGGACTCAGGAGGTTTCCCCTAGCCAACTAGAGTGCATCTAACTCAGCAGACAACGCACTAGCGACAACGGTCGCGTCCCCAGGTGAGCTTGAGGCTGAACTACTAGCCATTGCTGTCATCCTCTCCCAGATGGTCCACAATGGCGCCCCAGAGTTCAAAATTCTGTTCCACATTTTCGTCCCAGTCGGCATTCTTCTGCCACTGCCCATTCCAGTAAATCGAGGGGCTGAGTTGGCCTAGTGAACGTGAATATGCTGTCTGGCGAGCACCAGCCCCAATTGGGCAAACATGTACTGCATTTTTCTACCTTTCTTAGGCAGTAGACCCAGTAGGCAATTACATATTGTCAACTCTGCCTTCAATGCTGTCATTCTGCCACCCTCACCGTACTCTCTCTTTCCAAAAGGACTGTAGCATCCTGCATTCCCATGTGACATGGCCAAATGTGGCCGGGATACGCAACAGTGCGTACATTCAGTGGAGCGCATTGGGTAAACCCTATGCAGGTGCTGTATCATCAAATAGGATTTGTGCAAGTATTAAAATTGCAACAATTTAAACCTGGCATTGCTTGCCACCTCTTGCACTTGTGCCCGAGCCAGTATCCACTCCCGATCAGTGAGCAGTGACTCTAGATCTATATCCCTAGATCTACGTGCCGACGACATATCCGTCCGTCTATCATTCTTCAGGGCAGTATATAATCGGGAGATAAGGCTCCTGGCAGAGCCAGGATCCAATATCATCAGTAGAACATGGGATTCATCAGGTTCCTCCGGGAAGGATACCGAAATCTCTAGGGCCATATTTGACACACTTGCATACTGGAGAAATTGCCCCACTTATTCAGAAAAGAGTCCTGACCTCTTCCAAGGACATGAAGGTGCCGTTTCGGAACAGATCTCCTGCTCTCACAGCCGCCCTCCAACCCTCTTGAGACATCCATAGATCCCCGTATGTGCATGAATGGGTGCAGCCATCAAATCGGGAGGAGCCTAGCGTAGGGTGGCCTGCAAGACCACCCCCTCTCATGACTGGGCAACCCAAGACACAACGAAGGGGATGCCCGCCGGGAGTCTACGACTATGCATAAGTAACTTAGGAAGCTCGCCCAGTACCACCTAGCCATCCAATAATGATCTCTCCCAATTGGGACCGTCCTCGCACCACAGAGCCGCATACTGGAACAGGCCAACCAAATAGTATAGTTGAAGGTCCGGAAGGCCCAGACCGCCCGCTTACAGGTTCAGTTTTAAGACCACAAGGCGGATCCTGCATCTCTTTCCGCCCAAACCTAGGACACCAGCAACCCATAGAGTCGTCGAAGTAAAGATGGCAGCAACCTGCAGAACTAATTCTGCATAGAGTAAAGGCAGCGAGGCAACAGGACCATCTTGCTCTGGGCCACTCTACCCATGATTGACAGCGGCAGCGTGGTCTAAAATCAGATGGAGTCTGTGAGGCCAGCTAGCACTCTACACATATTCAATTCATACGGTAGGTGATGGTTGTGTGCTATTTGCAGCTCCTATTAGCAAAACTGCAGGGTCTCCCATGGCAGGTCCACCACAGGGAGGTCGGATGCATCAATCTCAGCTAAGAGTGCCAAGGGGAAGAGCACAGTCTTGTGTCGATTGACGTGAAGGCCTTAAACCTTCCCAAACCTGGTCATAAGTCGCATGAGGAGGGGCACCGAGCGCCCCGGTTGTCATCAGCATACATTGACAAAATGTGCGTCACGCGCCCACCCGCACACCCAGTCCCGAAGTTTGGCCCTCAGATATATCGCTAGTGGCTCCATGGCGAGTGCAAATAGGAGCGGCGACAGTGGGCATCCCGGGCGCGTACCCCGCTCAATGTGGAACACGCCGGAAAGCACCTATCCAGTGCACACCACAAGAACATAGAATGACGAAGCGTCACTGCAAGCAACTGGAGTGTAAGTGGAGAATGACACCACAGCCATTGACACCTAAAAATCTGCCATGAGACACTACCATCAACAGATCTGGAACACCAAGCTCACTGCACGCACAGACCGCATTGATGCCGGTACCAATGACAGCAAAGAAATATTCCCCATCATAAAAGCTTCACTGTGACTGCAGCTGCCTCCTACATTATCACCTCCTGACAGGACCTCTGCAACAAATGCTCGGAATTCAATTCTTCTGCAAAAAACTCACCTTCATTTACAGAAGCTTTGACCCCCAACCGGACCCGGTCACCCTCACTACCCTATATACCATCTCTGCTGAGGAAAGGACCCATACCTTGTGGTCCGCCATCACCACAGACAAAATTGCAACTACCAATAAGTCCATCCACTACTGGGTCCCGTCTGACTCATGTCCCCACCACACCTTCAAAGGACTAAAGTTAATCATTGAATATCCTGCACCCATCCTCAAAGCTTACATCACCTCAGCTACCTTACCGGATGCCTGGAAACACACCACAGTCATTCCACTACTCAAAAGGCACCCAAAGGACCCTTTCACCCTCACAAACTACAGATCGATCTTGATTGTACCTTACCAAGGCAAAGTCCTAAAGAAACTCTTCAACAGAAACCTCATTGATTACCTCCCCTTTCCACCATCCTCCCCAGATGATTCCACTCTAATGGGACTCCTACCTCTCATGCATTCACAGGAATAGATCTGGAGATCAAGCCTTCTCCTACATCCCTGTTATAGCATCTCCAAGTACACATCTGAGCCTCATCCTCTCTTCTTGAGTTCTGTAAGCAGCAGTAGACCTGGCTTTTCGAATAATACAACCTGAATCGTGCCATCGCCACCAAGCAGGTGCAATGTACACACACCTGTTCAGAACCAGGATACCCTCTCTGTGATAGTGCCCTCTACAAATATACATAAAATAATCTAGCAAATACTGCAACACTTGAAAAAGGTCACATTCCCAACCCTTAACAGCAATCTGGCAGACTTGTATGAGATGGCAGCTTGTGAAAACTCATTTACATGAATACCACTGTTTGAGAAAACCTGGGGATAATTCTGGCAGGAAGATACTGGGCATCAGTAACACAATATAAATATAACCATAGATGAGGGTGGAAGCATTGGGAAGGATAAAAACCATGAATTTTCTATTTATTTTTTTGAATTTGTTTTTGGCATTTTTCGCATAGTATCAAAAACTCATTACATCAGCTGTCGTATACATCTCTCCAGCCTTCTGATATTTCTTGTTTCCATATTACGACCGTGTATGCTTTTTTAAGTTCCTTTATTAAGTCATAAGACACATGCTTTACATCCTCTTAACATAAAGAATAAAGAACAAACCAAACAATCCCCCACCCTCCCCTTTGGGAGAAGAACCATGAATAATGGGAAAAGGTACATGAACGGAAGATGGAACAGAGGGCACTCTACTTAAGAGAGTTAAAGCAGGGCACTAAACACCTCAGAAAATGTCAGAAGGAATACATGATTACCAAACCCAGGTGCTGGGTCATCAAAGTAAGGAAACTGGGTGAACAGATAAATTGATAACATGTTGTAGACCTCAGTATCCAATAAGAGGGAAGTAGTATGAATACTAATTTGGATTATATACAGATGGTAGCCTGACTGGTAGAATTTATTATCTAAAGACACTGAGGGACAAGACTGTATGTCCAAACGAATGGGAAAATGTGGAAATAATGGAATGAAACCAAGATGACTATGAACAAAGAAATGCTAGTGTCAGTGGTTTGCGTAAATAAAATTATGGTTTAAATCTGTTTTAAAGTGTAAAGTAGCAAACAATGTGCTGAGAGCCTAACCTGAGCAGGGCAGCCCAGCGATACCAATAATTTTTTCCCACCTTCTCAGAGTTTTATATTGCGTGAACTTAACCCGAAGTTATCAGAGAGCTTTAAATGAGCACCAGTTGCGTTACATAAGGATACATTCATTTTTGTAAGGCACGGGGAGATTAAGTGATTTTCTCAGAATCACAGGATGTTTAACGTTGTTGCCTAGACTAGAACCCAGTTGCCCAGATTTGAGGTCGACCGCCCTAGCCATTAGGCCACATGCTCTCTTCAATTGCATGAGTGACAGAGCAGTGAAAACAAACTTTTCCTAAAGTCCCCCCATCCCCTTCATCCCTCGCCCCTTCCACTCACTCTATGTTGTGTCTCAGTGAGTCCTGATTAGGGCTGGGCAGAATTTGCGGAATGCCTCTTCGCGGAATTTTGAAAAAAAATTGTGGAAAACGAGCGCACAACCTGAGGGACCGTGTGCCCGGGACTGGGGTCCCTCGTGCTTGGGCAGGCTCCCCTATCTCCCCGGCCTGGCTGCGTTGAGAAGCAGGGACCGGCCCCGGCCTCCTGATTTTTGGTCAGGGCCTGGGATCCACATCCTGCGGCCTGCCAAGTGTCCATCTGCCCGGGACAAGGGACCCTGGTGCAGAGCCCCGGAGCCCTGCAAGGGCAGGCGGGAGCCCTACCGCTATGGCTCGGTGTGGGCAGCTGGGAGTCCTTTCGGTCCCGGCCATCTGGTCGCACCTTTCCCTCGGCCATCTGGTCGCGCGCAATGCTTTCCAATGGGGCGACGAGATGGCCGGGCCGGCCTGGAAGTCCCGATGAGGGTCCATTCGCCTCGCGGTTCCCAGCCAGGGCTCCAGGAGGCCGGGCGCGTCCGCGCCTAGGGTCCCCTCCGTCACTCGGAGCGCGAGGGTTACAAGAAAGGTGGGTAGCCTTCCTCCGGATTAGTAGAGGCAGGGTATGCCGGGACACCCCTCCCGGGGATTGCGGTTCTCAGGCGGGGACCAGATGGGCCAAGCCCGGACGACACTTCCCCGGGGCGTCCGGTGCTCCCTCCTCCAGCCCGCGGCGAGGCAAAGTGCCCAGGACGGGCTCCATGGGTCCCCCGGGCGTCCACCGAGGCCTGCAGCCCTGGAGCCCTGCAGCCCTGGAGCCCTGGAGCCCTGCAGGCCCTGAGCCCTGCAGGCCCGGAGCCCTGCAGGCCCGGAGCCCTGCAGGCCCGGAGCCCTGCAGGCCCGGAGCCTTGCAGGCCCGGAGCCCTGCAGGCCCAAAGCCCTGCAGGCCCGGAGCCCTGCAGGCCCAAAGCCCTGCAGCCACCGAGGACTGCAGCCCCAAAGCCCTGCAGCCCTGGAGCCCTGCAGCCCCAGAGCCCTGCAGCCCCAGAGCCCTGCAGCCCCAGAGCCCTGCAGCCCCAGAGTCCTGCAGCCCCAGAGCCCTGCAGCCCCAGAGCCCTGCAGCCCCAGAGCCCTGCAGCCCCAGAGCCCTGCAGCCCCAGAGCCCTGCAGCCCCAGAGCCCTGCAGCCCCAGAGCCCTGCAGCCCTAGAGCCCTGCAGCCCTGCAGCCCTAGAGCCCTGCAGCCCCGGAGCCCTGCAGCCCCGGAGCCCTGCAGCCCCGGAGCCCTGCAGCCCCGGAGCCCCGGAGCCCTGAAGCCCTGCAGCCCCGGAGCCCTGAAGCCCTGCAGCCCCGGAGCCCTGCAGCCCTGCAGCCACGGAGCCCTGCGTGGGCAGGCGGGAACCCCAGCGCGAAGGCTCGGGGTGGGACAGATGGGAGTCCTTTCAGTCCCGGCCATCTGGTTGCACCTGTCCCCCCTCGGCCATCTGGTCACGCGCAATGCTTTCCAATGGGGCGACCAGATGGCTGGGCCGGCCTGGAAGTCCCCGATGAGGGTCCATTTGCCTCCCGGATCCCAGCCAGGGCTCCAGGAGGCCGGCCGCGTTCGCCCCTAGGGTCCCCTCCGTCACCCGGAGCGCGCGGGTTACAAGAAAGGACGGTAGCCTTCCTCTGGATTAGTAGGGGCAGGGTATGTCGGAACACCCCCCCGAGGCCGGCAGTTCCTTGCCGGGGACCAGATGGGCTACGCCCAGGCAACATCCTCCCAGGCCTCCGGGGCTTCCCTCGTCCGGCCCGCGGCGTGGCAAAGTGCCCAGGGACGGGCTCCACGGGTCCCGGGCAGTCCTCCGCCGGGCGCCCGGGCCCCGAGAGCTCCGGTTGTCCTCCCCATGCCTGAGGCCCAGCCGGGGTCCCCCGAGCCCACCCCAGGAAGCAGAGCCCCCCCGAGCCCTTGGCGGGTGGGCAGGTGGGAGCCCTACCGCTATGGCTCGGACAGACGGGAGTCCTTTCAGGTACCGGCCATCCGGTCGCTCCTTTCCCCTCGGCCATCTGGTCGCGCACGCAATGCTTTCCAATGGGGCTACCAGATGGCCGGGCCGGCCTGGAAGTCCCGATGAGGGTCCATTTGCCTCCCGGATCCCAGCCAGGGTTCCAGGAGGCCGGGCGCGTTCGCCCCTAGGGCCCCCCTCCATCACCCAGGGCGCGAGGGTTACAAGAAAGGGGGGGGGTAGCCTTCCTCCGGATTAGTAGGGGCAGGGTATGCCGGAACCCCCCTCCGGTGCTGGCGGTTCTTTGCAGGGGACCAGATGGGCTGCTCCCGGGCAACATCCTCCCAGGCCTGCGGGGCTTCCCTCCTCCGGCCCGCGGCGTGGCAAAGTGCCCAGGGACGGGCTCCACGGGTTCCGGGCAGTCCTCCCCCGGGCGCCCGGGCCCGCGGGCCCCGAGAGCTCCGGTGGTCCTCCCCATGCCTGAGGCCCAGCCGGGGACCCCCGAGCCCACCCCGGCAAGCAGAGTCCCCCCGAGACCTTGGCGGGTGGGCAGGCGGGAGCCCTGCCGCTATGGCAGACGGGAGTCTTCAGGTGCCGGCCATCTGGTCGCTCCTTGCCCCTCGGCCATCTGATCGCGCGCAAGGCTTTCCAATGGGGCGACCAGATGGCTGGGCCGGCCTGGAAGTCCCAATGAGGGTCCATTCGCCTCCCGGATCCCAGCCAGGGCTCCAGGAGGCCTGGTGCGTTCGCCCCTTGGGTCCCCTCTGTCACCCGAAGCGCGCGGGTTACAAGAAAGGGGGGTAGCCTTTCTCCGGATTACTAGGGACAGGGTACTCTGGGACCCCTCTCGGTCCTCAGCCGGCAGCTGGATGGGCCCGGATGCCGCCCCATCCCCGGGGCCTGCCGTGTGGCAGGGTGCCCGGGACGGGGTCCGGAGGGCCCGGGGAGGCTTCCTCTGTGCCTGCGGTCCTGGGAGCCCCGGCTGGGTCCAGGGGCCGGGCCCCTGGTCGGGGTCTCCGGCCCGTCCCCCGGCACTGCCAAAGGCCCGGGACGGGCTTCCGTTGTGGCCGGGGAGCCTCCCCTCGCTGGCTTGGGTTCAGGAGCTCTGGCCGGGCCCCTGGGGGCCCCGGGGAGGGTGGCCTCCCCACCCCGGGCTCCGTCCTGGGTCTTGCCGCGTGGCAGGGTGCCTGGGGCGGGGTCCGGAGGGCCTGGGGAGGCTCCCCCTGTGCCTCCGGGCCTGGGAGCCCCGGCTGGGTCAGGGACCCGGGCGGGCCCCGGGTGGGGGGCTCCGGCCCCGGGCTCCGTCCCCCAGGCCGGCGGCACTCCCAAAGGCCCGGGACGGGGTTCCGTTGTGGCCGGGGAGCCTCCCCTCGCTCGTCTGGGTTCAGGAGCTCCGGCCGGGCCCCTGGGTGCCCCGGAGAGGGCGGCCTCCCCACCCCGGGCTCCGTCCTGGGTCCTGCCGTGTGGCAGGGTGCCTGGGGCGGGGTCTGGAGGGCCCGGGGAGGCTCCCCCTGTGCCTCCGGGCCTGGGAGCCCCGGCTGGGTCCAGGGGCCCGGTCGGGCCCCGGGATGGGGTCTCCATCCCCTGGCCCCGTCCCCCGGCCAGCAGCACGGCCAAAGGCCCGGGACGGGGTTCCGTTGTGGCCGGGGAGCCTCCCCTCGCTGGATTGGGTTCAGGAGCTCCGGTCGGGCCCCTGGGGGCCCCGGGGAGGGCGGCCTCCCCACCCCGGGCTCCGTCCTGGGTCCTGCCGCGTGGCAGGGTGCCTGGGGCGGGGTCTGGAGGGCCCGGGGAAGGCTCCCCCTGCGCCTCCGGGCCTGGGAGCCCCAGCTGGGTCCAGGGGCCCGGTCGGGCCCCGGGTTGGGGTCTCCATCCCCTGGCCCCGTCCCCCGGCCTGCGGCACTGCCAAAGGCCCGGGACGGGGTTCCGTTGTGGCCGGGGAGCCTCCCCTCGCTGGATTGGGTTCAGGAGCTCCGGTCGGGCCCCTGGGGGCCCCGGGGAGGGCGGCCTCCCCACCCTGGGCTCCGGCCTGGGTCCTGCCGCGTGGCAGGGTGCCTGGGGCGGGATCCGGAGGGCCCGGGGAGGCTCCCCCTGTGCCTCCGGGCCTGGGAGACCCGGCTGGGTCCAGGGGCCCGGTCGGGCCCCGGGTTTGGGTCTCCGTCCCCTGGCCCCGTCCCCCGGCCTTCGGCACTGCCAAAGGCCCGGGACGGGGTTCCGTTGTGGCTGGGGAGCCTCCCCTCGCTGGATTGGGTTCAGGAGCTCCGGTCGGGCCCCTGGGGGCCCCGGGGAGGGCGGCCTCCCCACCCCGGGCTCCGTCCTGGGTCCTGCCGCGTGGCAGGGTGCCTGGGGTGGGGTCCGGAGGGCCCGTGGAGGCTCCCCCTGTGCCTCCGGGCCTGGGAGCCCCGGCTGGGTCCAGGGGCCCGGTCGGGCCCCGGGTCGGGGTGTCCGTCCCCTGGCCCCATCCCCCGGCCTGCGGCACTGCCAAAGGCCCGGGACGGGGTTCCGTTGTGGCCGGGGAGCCTCCCCTCGCTGGATTGAGTTCAGGAGCTCCGGCCGGGCCCCTGGGGGCCCCGGGGAGGGCGGCCTCCCCACCCTGGGCTCCGTCCTGGGTCCTGCCGCGTGGCAAGGTGCCTGGGGCGGGGTCCGGAGGTCCCGGGGAGGCTCCCCCTGCGCCTCCGGGAGCCCTGGCTGGGTCCAGGGACCCGGTCGGGCCCCGGGTCGGGGTCTCCGTTCCCTGGCCCCGTCCCCCGGCCTGCGGCACTGCCAAAGGCCAGGGACGGGGTTCCGTT